>NC_064614.1:385320435-385621464 GCF_023898315.1 Schistocerca nitens | reverse complement strand
ACTTCCTTATTCAATACCCTGGCAATGAATCATCTGTCCCTTTTTATGATCAGAAAACATTGCGGTGGTAGAAGGTATAACCCCAATGGCTAATGGCTAGCCAGTTAAAAGGCCATATTTTTTGGATGGGAAATACTTCCACTGCCCATATGCACCATACCAAAGTGAGCATATGGCAGGACTGCCTCATGCTCCCCACCTCAGCCCTCCTGCAGTGTTCGCATGTGAGAAACTGCCACAACCACAATGCCACGTGACCTGGAACAGGTGCATGCACATCACAGCTGCGTAATTTACATGATTTCAAAAAATTACTGTTATTATTACATATTTAATTTTGTGTATTTAACAATTAAAGTTTTGATTTACATCTTTCCAAATTACATAGAAAATTACATGGAATAACAATGAATAATTTCATACAAACACAGAAAAGATCTGTTTCTATTAAGACTATAAATTACATGTTTTATCACTGCAACAATATATTTCATTAATTTTCATATATTACACTCCTGGAAATTGAAATAAGAACACCGTGAATTCATTGTCCCAGGAAGGGGAAACTTTATTGACACATTCCTGGGGTCAGATACATCACATGATCACACTGACAGAACCACAGGCACATAGACACAGGCAACAGAGCATGCACAATGTCGGCACTAGTACAGTGTATATCCACCTTTCGCAGCAATGCAGGCTGCTATTCTCCCATGGAGACGATCGTAGAGATGCTGGATGTAGTCCTGTGGAACGGCTTGCCATGCCATTTCCACCTGGCGCCTCACTTGGACCAGCGTTCGTGCCGGACGTGCAGACCGCGTGAGATGACGCTTCATCCAGTCCCAAACATGCTCAATGGGGGACATATCCGGAGATCTTGCTGGCCAGGGTAGTTGACTTACACCTTCTAGAGCACGTTGGGTGGCATGGGATACATGCGGACGTGCATTGTCCTGTTGGAACAGCAAGTTCCCTTGCCGGTCTAGGAATGGTAGAACGATGGGTTCGATGATGGTTTGGATGTACCATGCACTATTCAGTGTCCCCTCGACGATCACCAGTGGTGTACGGCCAGTGTAGGAGATCGCTCCCCACACCATAATGCCGGGTGTTGGCCCTGTGTGCCTCGGTCGTATGCAGTCCTGATTGTGGCGCTCACCTGCACGGCGCCAAACACGCATACGACCATCATTGGCACCAAGGCAGAAGCGACTCTCATCGCTGAAGACGACACGTCTCCATTCGTCCCTCCATTCAAGCCTGTCGCGACACCACTGGAGGCGGGCTGCACGATGTTGGGGCGTGAGCGGAAGACGGCCTAACGGTGTGCAGGACCGTAGCCCAGCTTCATGGAGACGGTTGCGAATGGTCCTCGCCGATACCCCAGGAGCAACAGTGTCCCTAATTTGCTGGGAAGTGGCGGTGCGGTCCCCTACGGCACTGCGTAGGATCCTACGGTCTTGGCATGCATCCGTGCGTCGCTGCGGTCCGGTCCCAGGTCGACGGGCACGTGCACCTTCCGCCGACCACTGGCGACAACATCGATGTACTGTGGAGACCTCACGCCCCACGTGTTGAGCAATTCGGCGGTACGTCCACCCGGCCTCCCGCATGCCCACTATACGCCCTCGCTCAAAGTCTGTCAACTGCACATACGGTTCACGTCCACGCTGTCGCGGCATGCTACCAGTGTTAAAGACTGCGATGGAGCTCTGTATGCCACGGCAAACTGGCTGACACTGACGGCGGCGGTGCACAAATGCTGCGCAGCTAGCGCCATTCGACGGCCAACACCGCGGTTCCTGGTGTGTCCGCTGTGCCGTGCATGTGATCATTGCTTGTACAGCCCTCTCGCAGTGTCCGGAGCAAGTATGGTGGGTCTGACACACCGGTGTCAATGTGTTCTTTTTTCCATTTCCAGGAGTGTATTTTAGTAACTAAGAGCACCCACCAGGTTAGCTGAGGGCACTAATGCACTGCTTCCTGGATTTGGGTAGGTGTGCCGGCCCCAGATTGAATCCGTCCATCAGATTAACAATGAGTGCTCGTGTGCTGGCCAGCCTAGATGTGGTTTTCAGGCAGTTTCCCGCTCCCCCTTGGTGAATACCAGGCTGATCCCCACATCCTGCCTTATTTCCATGACTCACAGACATTTGAAAACGTTTGCACTCTTTCGTGTCTTGCATTAGATGCAGACAACTCGTGTACACTAATTCTGTCCCCAGGAGTACAGGGTGCTGACAGGAAGGGCATCCAGCCACCCTCTGACACTAACATTGCCAAATCCGTAGTAACAAGGCTAGCACCACGTTGAAGTGGGACAAAGGCCCAAAGAAAATGCTAATTATGATGATTTTATTAACTAAGAGGAGAATTATCCTATCATTTACAGCTGAACATAGCAATTAGTTTTATTGAATGAAAGGCCTAGATTCAATTAATTAAATTTTGTATGATTAAAATTTTACATTTTCTATATTGTCATAATTACAGTTTTATTAACTAACTTTATTATTATTATTATTATTACTTTATTACTATATCTTCATCGTTTACCAGCCATGGCTGGACAGACTGCGTCACAAATACAATGTTTATCAACTAACATTTATACAACACCATATACAAAATTTATATTACAAATAAAAGAAAATATTTATGCAGTGCACAAAACACATAGGACATAGAGAAAATGAAATATAATCAAACAGGAAAGTAAAACTTCATATCAGCAAATGAAAATACCATAAAGCAAAATGTTTACAAAACCATGTAGATCACACATATAAAGTTTCATTTTGGCAAAATATGTACTTTAAGTAAAACACAAAATTAAATGTGCAGTTAACTGAGAACATAAAAAGAAGATTAAATTTAGGCAAAATTATATATAAAACATAACAATATTTATTATTTTGTCCATCCACTAGAACCACTGTTGAAAAACTCTTCCAAGGATGATGGATGTTGTTTCAAGTCCTGAGCAATTTTTTTCCGAAATAATTCAGGTGGCAGGGATTTCACTTCTGGAGGCAGTTGATTGTACATTTTTAGGGCGACTGTTGGAAAGCTGTCTTGTGTACTTGATAGGTGACACCTGGGCACTTCAATGTTCCTCTTACAGCGAGTGTCATGATTATGTATTTCTTGTCTTATGCTAAAATTCCTTTGATTTTCTTTTATAGAAATGAGGCAAAAAAGCACATACTGGCTAATAACAGTCATTATGCCTAGCCTGGTGAAAACAGGCTTACAGTGGTCCAGTCTTTTGCTAGAGGATATGATCCTGATGGCTTTTTTTGGAATAGCAACACATCTTTGCAGCCTGAGGAGTGTCCCCACAATAACAGTCCATAGCTAATGTGGCTGTGGAAGAGTGCATGGTAGACTATTGTGAGAAACTGGTCAGTTATTACCCTCTTCAGCTTCCTCAGAAGATATATCACACGAGAAAGTTTGGTGCATACGTAGGCAGTGTGATCATTCATGGAGAGTTTGCTGTCAATCTTGAAGACCAGTAGTCTGACAGTCTCCATGTTTTCTTGGTCTTCAATGTTGGTTAGACTGCATATCAAATGTTGGGTTTTTTCTTCATTGATCTTCATTTTGTTTATGATGAACCATTCTTTTATGTCTTCAAACATCAAATTTGATGCACCTAGAGCTTCTGCGGTTGTATGTCCTTTGACAATAAGGGTAGTGTCATCTGCAAACTGTAACATTTGACTATTACAGCTCATATCATTGACATATATGAGGAACAGGAGAGGTCCTAAGACAGATCCTTGGGGCACTCCATGTTGCAGTTTTTGTTCAAGAGAAGTTGCTCCGTGCACTGATACTACTTGCTTTCAGTTTTCCAAATAAGATTGGAGTGTTGATAGAACAACACATCCAACACCATAGCATCTTAACTTGGCTATTAGTGTTGTGTGTGAGATGCAGTCAAAGGCTTTGCTGAGGTCACAGTGTGTCAGTGCCACACTCTCTCTCTCTTCAAAACTCTGTCGAATCATTTTTAATAAGTCCAGTGTGGCTGTCACTGTTGATCTCCCTTTGCGGAATCCGTGCTGTGTGTTTTGGAATAAGTTGTTTTCCTCAAAGTAATTCAGTACCTGGCAGTGCATCACAGACTCAGTAACTTTGGCTAGTACTGGTACCACTAAGATTGGTCTGAAGCTGGACATCTCGCATGGATCCCCCTTCCTATATATTGCTACTGTGTGTGCCAGTTTAAGAAAGTTTGGGAAGACAGCAGAAGATAGACATTTGTTTATTGCTATGGCTAGTGGCTGAGCTAATTCTGCAATAATTTTCTTTAGCAGTGTGCAGGACATGCCATAGATGTCTACACTTTCTGAGTGTTTTTTGGAGTTCACAATTTTTATCATGTCTTCAGGGTGCACTTCCTTCCAGTTTGGAATACTGCAACTGCCTGCATTTCTTATGTTTGCAGTCAAATCTAGGTCAGAGTGTGGAATTTCATTCACTGTCTTTTCCACTATTCTGACAAAATATTCATTGAAGTCATCAGGGCTACATGAATTTAAGCAGGAGGTAGTCTTCTTTCTGTTCTCATTTACAAGATTCCAGGCATCTTTACAAGGATTTTGGGCCTCTTTAATGCATGTATCATTATATTTCTTTTTTGCTTCCTCTACTGCTTTTCCATACGCGTTTTTGGCTTTTAGGTAGTTCTGGTGATGTAATTCTTTAGCTGGAATGTCTAAAGCTGATTTCATTCCGTCCTTGCAGATTGTTACAATACACTTCAATTTATTGAGCTCAGGTGTGTATCATTGTTTCACATTGATAACTTTCTGCCTGCCTTGTGATTTGTCCACAGGATTCTTCACTGGTCTTACCAGAAACATGTCAGGTTTGGAACAGACGTAAGAACATGACCATGGTTGATCCTGACTGAAAAATCATCGTGTCATATTTCTATTAGGGATACAAATTATTTTTGATTTAACAAAACATAAAAATAGCTGTCTCTCAATGATTTGAAATGTCAGAACTTTAATCATTAATTACTTCATTATTGCAATAGCAATTTTATTCCTAGCACAGGCCCGTAGTTTGTATTGTGTGTAAATTGTGGTGGTACATTAGTTTTAAATCCAACATGTTTCCTTCATTATATATACTGGTAAAGCACAATGTGAACAATGTCAAAATTAGTGTAAATTACTAACTTGCTGCACAAAAAATCTTTGATGTATTCGAATACATATAACCAGAAATGATAAAGTCAAAGTAGCAGTTTAAATTGGCGTAAATTACTAATATTAAATATATACTGTCTTTGGGAGAGTGGAGATGAGACTGGAATAGGATACAGGATCCCAAAATTGATTGTGGTATTACAGTAGGTCAGAGTTTAATAAGATGAAAACTAGTTTAACAGAGTCACCATTATTAGGATATCAAAAATTTAAAGGGCCTTTTCATCTGGCTATTGATGCATCAGAATATGGCACTGTATCCCACTTCTATCAACCAAGTACACAGGCTTTCTATTAGTAAATTGAAAACCATCACAAGAGGATTTTTTGAGATTTTGCAGGGTTTTTGTCTGACCAGCACAGGGGTCTAACTGCAAGAAGCTGCCCTTCATCAACATGAGCATTCACACTTGCCAATCACACACCTACAAACTCTTTCTTTCTTCCACCATTCACTCAAAGTGCAACTAAAAAAACTCTGTGTTATTAGCAAGTATCTTTACCAATTTCTCTGTGTTTTCACTGATATTCCTCAAAACAAATTCTATGATGTGTCAGTGTGAAGAAATGGTTATATCTCTGACAAGCACTCCTGTGCAGATTGGCTTAGTCAAAGCCTATTGGAATATTTCCAGAATGAAATTTAAGTCTGAAACATATTGTGCAGTGATATGAAACTTCCTGGCAGATTAAAAGTGTGTTCTAGTCCCACAAGATATGCAGGGGAATATCTGTGAAGTTTTGAAGGTAGGAGAAGAGGTTGTGGCAGAAATGGAGTTGTGAGGGCAGGTTATAGGTTGTATTTATATGGTTCATTTGGTAGAGCACTTGCTTGTGGAGGGCATAGTCTCTGGTGTAAGTACTGGTCCAAAAAATCTTAGTGCAGGCTTTAATACACATCTGACTTAAATACTAGGCTTCATAGTAAAATACAGTATGGGCAACAAGATGTCTTTTACTACATGTAGATGTTATAGACAGGGTAACATACACTATTATGACAGGTTACCAGACAAAGAAAAATGATAGTAAACTTAACAGCCTAAATGAAAATTTAACACTTGATTGATGTATTAACATGTTACTTTCAAATTGCATTTCCACAGGAAACTGTGGTGATAGGGGACAGTTCTCGAATAAATAGCTGGATCACAAAGGGGAGTAATGGGTTTCATGCCAGAAGAAGAGACTGCTACACAAATTGTGTTGCTTGCTTGAATTACACTTATAATAAAATATTTCAATGTGCAAAGAAAACTAATAATAATAGCAAAGACAATGCATGATGACGAACATAACATATTTTTAAAAAATAAAGTAAGTCTATGAGTACGTGAAGCATTATACAGAAAGAAAATAGAGCATCACATAAAAATATAACATTATCAAGAGAAAGTTGAACAGCAACAAGCCTTTTAGAAGTAGCTAACACGTTTAACAACTTCTTTACAAGTGTTGCAGATATTATAAACATAAATAACAATATGCACTCTAAACAAATGTAAAATAAGTGCAATGTAGTAGTCCAATGTACAAAAATATTGGTACACATAATGAAGTATCAAAAACAATAAAAGGACTAAAACACTCCAACTCTGCAGGAATTGACAGTGTGTCTGTAATAGCCTTCAAAAATAGTGCTCTGAACTTAATTGAACCACTGCAACAGTTGTGTAACTGCTCATTCCAAACAGGCACTTTTCCCTTATATACTGATAACAATTAGAGTAATTGCAGTTTATAAAAAAATTGTGGAATTGGTGCATTTCAAAAATTAGAAAAAATTATGCATAATAAACTTGTGACAGTTTTAACTAAATGGACAAACAGATTCAAGAAATATCAATCAACAATAAACGCCATTTATGAGTGTGTAGGTAGTGGGGAGTGGGCAAGGTAATTATGATGATGAATAATCACTCACACTCCCATCACTTACTATGAATACTTTTTTTCTCACAGTGTATATGCAATGCATATAGCATAGTGCGCATACTAGAGAGAACTGATCTGACAAAGATATGGTTGTTCCTGCTGCAATATGACAGTGATATTATTGGTGGGTAGAGCCATTGGTTCTACATCCACATAAGTGCATTAAACATATACTAAGCCTGAGAGACATAAAACAGGAGTCAAAAGGAGTGTTTATTGACCTATCAAAAGTTATGACATGATAGATCATAAAGTTTTACTGTCATAATTCAAAAGTATGGTGTTTTAAGTCTGTGCATATTAATTGCTTCTTGGGTAATCATAAACAAGCAGTAAACATGAGTCACACTAATATCAAACTTAAAATTCTTTCTGAAGAGTATCTAGATTTAGAAATGTTTTAAAGCTAATTCAGGGTCATTAAACTTTGAAAAGACCCACTAAACACAGTTCAGAACCTGTAACAGATTTCCTTCCAGCATGCAGATCAAAGATGAAGACAGTGTTCAATTTCTGGAGTTACAACTCGATATTAAATTTGGTTGGGAAGAGCACACCACAGAATTGCTGAATCACCTAAACAACTCTGTATTTGCAGTCCAAATGATGTCAGATGTAGGAGATACAAACGTAAAAAAAGACTTGCATGCTTTGCTTAATTTCCTTCTATTATGTCATATGAGATCATATACTGGGGAAACACATCAGACTGAGAAAAGGCATATCATAAGACTCATTCAGGGTGTACATTCATGAACATTGGAGGTATGGAATGATAATCTAATCTGAACCAGTTGATAACAGTACATTAACCAAAGTTTTATGATTATAGTAGTGAACAGTTTAAAGTGGAACAAGCATATAATATATGAATGCAAAATTAAACTAAAGCTGTTACTTTCTTTCTCCACTAATATACTCCTGTTGTGAGGAAACAGTAATGGGTATATATTGTGCCTACTTTCATTCTCACTTTAAATATGGACTCACATTTCAGGAAAATCCAAAAGCACTTATCAGTTAACTGAAACTGCAGAAAAGAGTCATTAAAATAATCACTTGTAGGAAATGCTGTACCCGTGGGAGTGCATATGTAATAAATGGTACATGGAGTGTGGTAGACAAATTGTTACTTTATTTGCTGACAGAATTACATCATGGTCTACACTGGTCAGAGGTTCAACACATACTAAACCCCTACAGATATTATTTTTCACTCTACTGCACAGGGCAGTGATGTTTATTTTGTCAGTCAGAGGTATCTTATAGTTGCTATGTCACCACAGAGTCCCCTCCCCATAGTGTGGAGCACAGCAGATGGCAAGTGCTTCAGGGAGGTGAGCTGACATTGTTGATCTGTGGTGGAGCAATGGCTGCAGTGATGCCAGAGATATTGTAGTCTCTAAGGAGGGCAAGAGGCTGGAGGGTGCATCCATACTGGGATGTAGTCAGTACCAGTGGGCTGGCATTGGTAAGAGCCTTGGAGGTGAGTGTCAAGGGTGGCCAACAGTGTAGTTCTATTGTTGGCTGTAGCAGGGTCAGCCACACCATAAAGTGGGGTGGCTATGATGAGGGAGCCATCGGTAGTGAGTTGGGATATCAGTTCTGCCATGTCCATGTCAGCTGGTGTAGGTGAGGTGTGGCGGTAATGGTGCGAAATCATGCTGGTCCCAGATCTCCTGTCTTTGTGCTGCATGAAGATGGCCAGGTTTTTATCAACAATGTCACAAATATACCCTCGAGGAGAAAATCGGAGAGGTTGAGATCCAGTGTGAAAGGGGTAGAAGATGGTTGGTCAGGTACAGGGTTAGGTGGTGGCTGCAGAGACCATTCTGCTATGGTCCAAGCTGGCTTCAATCTATTAACAGACACTGTCAATCATTTTCCCCTAGTCATGAAGTCAAATGTGTTCATGCTGTGAGTAATTATTTTATAAGGGCCTGTATACAGTGGGTGAAGGACCGCACTTGCAGCATCAATGCATGGCATCACATGCAGGCAGATGGACAGGTCCTTACGGATGATGACCCATGGCATTGCACTGTGTGACTGGCGGGTGGGGGGTGGGGGGGGTGGGGGGGGATGTCAGAAGCACACACTGAAATTGGACACAGCACTTCACTAACCTGTTCTCACATTCCTTGCAGGTAGGTTCTGTAACTATGTTGGCATTCTCCAAAGAGGCGGACATATGGTATGGCTGTTGCTAATGTTGTACGACAGAAAGGTTGTGTTTGGCAGTGTGAAGTGATGCTGCAGTGTCAGCAACACTGCTAAAGATCCATGTTCTTGGGTCTCATAATGTCATTTCTGGCGCATATTGAAGGATAGTTGGACATCAGAGAGTGAAGTTCACTAAAGAGCACTGAGCACTTTAGGAGGAGGTCTATTGATGTATGTCTGTGTGAAGAAAAGGTGGAAGGTGGACAGGAATGTTTGGGGAGATTTTTGCTGATAACTCCAATGATTCACTGCTGACCATCACCGCATAGTAACAAACTGCAGGCAAGATCAGCAAGCAATTGATAATGATGCAGAAAGTCTCCTCCTAGGACTGACTTGACCATTTCAATGATGAGGGATGTCCAGTACATCTGAATCTCTACTCCCAAGTCCAAAGCAATTGAGGCACTGCCAACAACATCAGTGATAGTGTCGTTCATGGCACGTAATTGGAGCAATTATGGTAAGAGATTATTCAGTGCTCAAGCTGGTGAGGGGGTGCTGATGTCACTAGGAAGTAGGTTTGCATGAGATGGTCATAAACGAACAAGCATGAGCCATCAGAAGGGCAATGTGAGTTGGCAAAACTGTGCAGGTGCAGTTGATTAAGGTGTTCTGTGGTTGGAGAGCAGCCTGATTCGCCTATGCTGTGTTCATTTGGGTAATCACAAGGTGCTCTGCAGTTGCTAGCTTCCTGTCTGCATCAGCTATCGAACCAACAGTATTGTTCTGCCATTAAAGGGGTGGAGGCTGGTGGTATTGTATCTGCTTGTAAACAGTGCTGAGAGGGGGAAGGGGGGAAGAGCAGGGTGGGCTGGGGAGTGGGGCATATTTGATATATCATTTAATTATTGTTGTCAATCAGCATAGTGAAGGTCATGCATCATAGCGGTGGGAGATGGCCTGGGCCAGATCGGCCAGGGTCAAATGAACTCGGATGTGGTGATGTCAGCTGACAGTGAGTGGGGAAGCTCAGTCCAGCTTGACAGTAGTCGGTTAGGCTCAGTTGCCTTGTAGCCAAGCAGGGTGATGGAGGTGCTGACATCAGACCAGTTGTTGATGAGAGTATGATGCTGTGCCAGTGTGTGAATTCAGTCCATGAGGCAAAGTCTGACATTGAGGGGGGTCTTCCTCATGTGACAGCACTGCATCTGGATGTGCTGGATGTGTGTGGGAAGTTTCAATAGCTGCAGCATCCAGAGCATGCAGTTAGGCTTCAGCAAAGGATCAATCTGTGTCTTTAGGTGTCGCCAGAGTGAGGATGGTGGGTTGTCGCAGAGGGTTTCTTCATGCAGAACTATGTGTAGTTGCTGTTCTAGGAAGTGTGAGAAGCACAGAAGCAGCAAAGCCTTAGTAATCTCACACTTGTGAGTGGGTACTGCCAGGAACAGGTCGCCGATTATGTCTGCGTCATCACCTACGTGGCCAAGTAAGGTCATAATGTTGTATTATCATGGACAATCCTGTGGGCTGACATCAAGCATTTGCATAGAGTGAACCATACTGCTGGAAGGTCAGTACAGAACAGGGGCAGTTTAAAATGAGGCGGGGCTGTGTGGACACTGCCCATGGGTTGTACGTGCATAACCGGCTAGAGCATGGTGTTGATTGACATGGACAGCACAGGAATGATGGAGTATACAGTTGCAGCATCTGTTCGAAGTGGCTTTCTGGCAGCAACGTGGAAGCACACTGCATGGTTGGCATGGATGTCACATCATACGGAGCATAAACTTTGGGTGAAGTACCATGGAAATGCAGTGTTGTGTGGCTCGAAAACTAATGTGGCAGGCACAGGATGTAAATACTTGGTCAACTGAATGGATGTCTCCCATCTCTGTAAGTGGTGTATGAGAGGTCAAAAGCACATGACGTGTCTGACACAAATGTGTTGTCAACACGGGTTGCATCGTAGGTGGAATCTTAAGCATTGAATGTTGCAAAAATTCAGACTTGCAGAACATGTTAGCACTGTATGCCAAATGCACCTGAGAGTCATGAGACATGAGGTGTGTGGTGCTGGTTAGGTTAAACAAGGTATGTGGAGCAGGAGACGTGGCTGGAATGAACATTATGTTCTATGCACTGACATCACTTTTGACATAAAGACTCAGATGCCATGATGGGATTGGCCATTGTAATTTGCTGTCAGTACATCACAGCTGCAGATGAGATAATGACAGGATCACCTGACAGAGTTCATTGTTGATGCACTGGAAAGCAGCCATTAGGGCATCTGTGCAGCACTGTGGCTGGAGAATATCACTTGAAAAGTCACTGGAAAGGTTCAGAAGTCTGCAGTCTAACAATACCACCACTTGCAAAGTAGGTAGGAAATGAGATTAATAATGTTGCTCACGCAGCATATGTTCGCTTTACTGGGCAACAACAAAGTTATTGACTGTAGATGGTATCGTCAGAAAGGAAATAATGAGGTCACTGTAAAAAGTCATTAATTTGGCACTTATCTTGAAGGGATTCCCACGTACATTTCGTAGAAGTTGTTATGGCTCATCTTGTTGATTCTAGGTTGATTCCATTTTGACTGCTAGAAGGTCCAGATCTGTATTTTAGCATTATTTGAAGACCTAACAAATGCGTTTTTCAGGAAATTCTTAATGATCAAATAATCCCAGATCAGAACAATGGTTTGGTAGAAGTAATTTTTGACTTGGTGTTCATGATTCACATTTTTATTAAACTTCTTGTAAATTCACATATACTTCTTCTTAATTGTCATGTCATCAAGAAAACAGTTTTGTATCAATCTTCATATATTTAATTTCCACTTTAACCAAACACAAGACTTGACTGTTCTTTTACAAAGCAAAATAACAACTTAACTTCTGCCAAAGTGAAACAAAGACTGCTCTGTGTGCATTCACACCAAAATGGTTACAAGTAAGTCACAGTCTCACAGAAATGCATAAACACAAGAACCATATCACGTAATATATCGATACATCGGAGTACCTATAAATTAATAAAACCAAATGTGCATATTGTCACAAAAATATGTCTGTTACTTCGCAGAAAAGTAGTACGATATTACTGGTATCAAGAACTGGGATTGGAGTGCCGTAATGGTCATGTAAATAAAATACCATTACAGAGGTATGTGCAGGAGCTGAAACAGAAGAAAAACTAGGAGCACATGAGGTATCAGTTGCAGGATAAACAGAGTGCCATTGTTCATTACTCCAGTCAGCATTGTTTCTATCTAAATCACTGCACTGAAGTTCCTCTTGTCCAGGTCAAATGTTACTTTGTAAAGTGTTACACAGAGTGTTCACATCACATCATGGCACAGTTTGTGAAATATTCTTGCCACTGTCATTGATATAGTGAGGCAATGCAGCAAACAATGACAGCATTGTCAAGTACCCAACTGGCACAGCAGATTTGCACAAAATCATGATGCAGCTCAGTAGACAAGGACATCACTGTAGGAAATGCAGTACCAGCAGAAGTGCATACATAGTAAACGGTACACAGTGTGTCGTAGACAAATCCTTACTTTATTTACTGGACAGAATTACATCATGGTCTACATTGGTCAGAGGTTCAAAACATATTAAACTATCACAGGTATTATTGTTCATTCTACTGCATAGAGCAGCAATGTTTATTTTGTCAGTCAAAGGTGATGTATAGTCATTATGTTGCCACAGGCTCACACAAACCGATATTCCCCATTTACAATGCATCCAATCATGGAAACTTATATGACTTTTAAGATTAAATGCAACAAATAATGAGAGTATATTGCAAAAAAAAATTGTGGTAGTCATTATCACTTCCAGAAAAAAACAAAAACTTTCAGTTGATCCAGACCAACACTGCCCTGTAGCAAAAGGGTATTTTCCAAATAGAACTTTTAAACTTACTGAAAGCACAAAAGCAAATACTGTGGCAAAACCCTTTGAAAAATCTTTAACATATTTATAGTATCACTGCTTGTGAGGAATATTTAAATATATGAAGTGTATTATATATATGATTTGAATTTGAATATGCATGCACCAAACGTTAAGTTAGTTCTGTTGCATATTATGATATCACCTGTACTTTAGACTTGTGCAGTGACATAGATGTAAGTTTCTTTTGTAGACAAGAAGACCAATAAAAATACAACACAATAAAAATTCTTAGGATGGCATGACATTCGTGACAAGAATTTGTGGGAACACTGCTCCACAAAGTAATATTGCTGCAGTTGACCTGGTTCCCATGCAAGAAACTCTGTGAACAGTGCTCAGTCTAATCGTTTTGTGCATTTGGTTCCTTTTGCGGTGTATGTTTGGATTATCAATAAAAGTGTTATTCAGAATATTAGTATCGAGCGATTATTCTTCATAACTGTCTCCTATACCCTATGGAGCTACATTGATGACTCCCAATAATCATGATCACATGCAAATTTCAACATTCTGGATTATTGTGCAACAACAATGCTGCATAATTTTTGCTTAGATCAATGTTTCTCAAGCCATGACATCAGCCATTATAGATAACACCCTAGACACAGCTTATGTGATAAAAAGTGATAGTGGTAGCACCCTGGGCAGTGCTACATTAATATGTAACACCGCTGAACAATGGAAGATAACAAAAAATGTATTTTACGGTTTCACACAGGACCCTGTTCCATTTGCAAATTCGGCAACATCTGAACCATGGTGATCCGACCAGTTGGATTCATGTTTAATGACTTTTGAAGGGACAACCACACTGTGCATGAACATGTTCAATCTGGAACTCGTTCTACCAGCTGCACTGCCTCTTGCATTGTCTCCTTTGCTTCATATTTTCTGTGTATGGACAATACCTGTGCAGCTGTTCAGCCTCTATGAACTCCAGCTTAGCAATCATCTGGCCAAAGGACACATCATTCAGGACAGAACAGCATCCTTTCTCATTTGTTGTTTTGGACTATATCATCACATCAAGTGATGTCACAAGCAAGGGCACCAAATTCATCACCTTATTAAGCCTCTTGGAGAGACACCCAGAAACAATAAGTGAT
The DNA here is from genome assembly GCF_023898315.1 of Schistocerca nitens. Classification (NCBI taxonomy): domain Eukaryota; kingdom Metazoa; phylum Arthropoda; class Insecta; order Orthoptera; family Acrididae; genus Schistocerca; species Schistocerca nitens. The sequence goes on along the minus strand of NC_064614.1, from coordinate 385,607,046 downwards.
ATCATCTTGCCACCCCTCTCTTCCCCCCATACCTGCAGCAGACAAAAAATATGAGATGGTGAAAGCTGCACTACTCTGTTACATCACCCACTCCCCAAAGGAACAAATCAGTCGCATCATTTACTACGGAATTTTAAGTGACAAGACCCCCATCATAAGTGTGGTATCATCTATGCAGCCAGAGTGATATCCAACTTACACCCAACCTATGTTATGGAATGTGTTGGTTGCAAAACAGCCTGCACAAGTGCAACTGGTCATAGTTGCCCATGAAAATGAATGATTGGATGCACACCTTAAACTTGCAAATTGAAAACATTCGATTGTACAACATAGACAGTACATTAATAATATCAACAACAATGGCAGTGAGTGTGACTTACAACTTCAATGGCAGTTCAAGCAACAGCCAATAATGAGTTGAGCTGACCCCACCTGACTTCCTCGAAAGCTGACATCACTGCACCCTTCTGGAGCAATGACCTTCATGCAGCATAAACAAATCCCTGCCTTCACACCATCTAATCCATGCTTGCACCTACACAGAGCATGATCAACTGTGTCACCTCTCTGCCTCTGTGACATATCACCAATCTAAACATGCCAGCACAGAATTGTTTATCTTGGTATCAGGCAACATACACCTATTGCACCTGCAATTGCTGTCTTCTGAGAAATTTACCAACCTACGTGCATGGTTTCCCAGATATGTGCTAGACCGTACAAAATTTTTAAGTCACCTCAATACCCATGACAACAATAACAGACCACATCTGCCCCACTGCCTCCTAGATAACTTTTTTTTTTTTTTTTATGTGATCACTTCAACGGACGATTATATCTGGTCAACACAGTCTCTCAGAGATCAGCACTTTTCCACCCTCCTTGGCAGGTTAAACACCATCCCACACATTTGTCCAACTCTGTGCAGCAAATAATTCCACAATCCAAGTTGACAGCTCACAAGTCTGCACACTAGACCTTGGCCTCAATGAAAAATTCACTTGGACATCTATCATCATGGATCTGGCAGAACCGGTTTTCTGTGCAGTTGTCTCTGGCACTTCCACTTGGTTCCAGGCCTGACTAATGGCATGTTAACTCACAAAGCCATAGCTTGCTTCATTGCAGGTACTGTCTGTGGATACATCATATTTTCACCAGCTCCTTCAGAAGTACTTCCACACCATCGACCATATTCACCATGTTCAACAACTGTACCCTAACATGCATGAAATGAACTTTCACTTGATACATGATAACAACATCATGCAACACAGAATTCAAGGTGTTAAGCAGAAGCTCCATGTAACTCAGCAACACCTTGACCACTTATGTTGATTACCTACACCTGTCACTACCACCTTTCCAACAGCCATGCATAGAGATACCTACTGTGTTGCTTCCAGATACCCCTACAGAGGTCACTATTACACCCCTTGCTTGCCCACCCTCTACTGACTCTTCATGCTTCCTCCTGCCAGAGCAATTCACACGGTGTGCCATTACAAATGGAACAGTCCACAAAATCATCACCACCCCTGGCCCCCTGGTGCACTGCATAACATATTGACTACCACCAGATCTACTTAGGGCTGCCAAAGCAGCAGAGGATGAGCTCCTACAAGCAGGGAGCATTCACTCATCTGACAGTTCTTGGGAATCTCCCATAAAATTGGCACCAAAAAGAACAGATCTCGCAGGTTGTGCAGTGATTACAGAATCCTCAATGATCATAAAATTATGGACAGTTATCCAATACCAAAGTTTAAGGACTCCACTCATTATTAAGTGAGCACTTCTGTTTTCACTGTCTTTGACAGTAACACTCATGTGTCCTAATTACATTCACAGAATGGCCATAATCATGCCTTTTGGTCTGTTCAAATTTATGTTCATGATGTATGGACTTAAGAATGCAGCACAGATGTTGCAACACTTCACTGATGGTTTACTGCTCAAATTCCCATTTTCTTATGCCTATCTTGATGACATTTTAATTTTTTCACCAGACCAGGAATGTCACGATAACCGTCTCAAACAAGTTTTCAACACACTTTCTCATAATGGTATCATTATCAATAAAGGCAACTGTCAACTTCGACTCAAAGAAGTTATCTTCTTCAGACATTTTGCCATTCTGCATCTACACAAATACTCTGCTAACCACAGTACAATGCATTATGGAGGGTGCCCTATACCACTACTAGTCATTTCCTTTCCTGTTTCACTCTCAAGAAAGGGGAAAACAACTCTCTAAAAGACTCCATATGAGCACAAATTTCACATGCCTTATCTTCATGATCCTTAGGCAAAATGCACATTGGCAGTGGCAGAATTGTTCTGCCATAGGGTTCAAATGCCGTATCTCTAAATTTATTCGATAGTGCCTTATGAAATAAGTGTTGTCTTTGCTTCAGGGACTCCCATTTGAGTTCACAGAGAGTCTGTGTAATACTTGCATGCTGATCAAACCTACCAGTAAAAAATCTAGCAGCATGCCTCTGAATAGCTTCAGTGTCTTCCTTTAATATAACCTGGTGGGGATCCAGAACACTCGAACAGTACTCAAGAATGGGTCATACTAGCATTCCATATTCCATCTCCTTTATAGATGAGCTATACTTTCTCAGAATCTCTCAATAAAATGAGGAGAAATATTCACTTTCCCTACAACCAACCTTATATGTTCATTTCATATCACTTTGCAGTGTTATGCCTAGGTATATAATGAATATGATTGGGTCAAACTGCACCCTGCTAAAGCTGTATTCAAACAATACATGACTGTTAACTCACATTTTTCTACATTCATCACACCAACTAGAAATTTTGTCTAAGTCATCTTGTACAGCCCTGTAGTCACTTAAAAATGACACCTACCTGTACACCACAGTGTCATCAGCAACCAGCCATAGATTGCTGCTCTCCCTGTCCATCAAGTTATTTATATATAGAGAGAATAAAAGCAGTCCTATCACTCTTCCCTGGGGTACTCCTGATGATATCCCTGTCTCTGAGGAACATTCACCATCATAGACAACATACTGAATTCTGTTACCTGAAATGTCTTTGAGCCATTCAGATATCTGGAGACATAAAGCATAAGCTAAGACCTTCTTCGGCAGTCTGCAGTAGGGCACCATGTCAAACACTTTCAGGAAATCTAGGAATGTGGAGTCTGACTGTTGCCCTCCATCCATGGTTTGTAGGATATAATGTGAGAAAAGACAAGCTGAGTTTCACACAAGCAATGCTTTCTAAATCCTTGTGGATTTGTGGACAGAAACTTTTCTATCTCAAGGAAATTTGTTATATTCAAAATCAGGACCTGTTTAAGAATTCTGCAGAAAGGCAATGTTAAGGATATTGGTCTGTAATTATGAAAGTCAGTTCTTTTACCTTCCTTATATATGGGAGTGATCTGTACCTTTTACCAGTCATTTGGGGCTTTTTTGGGTGGGCAATTCATGATAGATTCAGGTTGAGTAAGAAGCCAATACTATAGAGTACTCTCTGTAAAACTGAATTGGAATCACATCTGGACCTAGTGACTTATTTGTTTTTAATCTTTTAGTTACTTCTCTATGCCATAGATGCCAATTTCTATGATCTCCACAAGGTAATCTGAATGGCAGTCAAATGATGGTATGTTTGTACAATCCTCCTGTGTGAATGATTTCTTAAACATGAAATTAAAAAATTTCACCTTTTCTTTTGCTCTCTTCTATTGCCATCCCAGCCTGGTCGATGAGTGATTGTATAGAAGCCCTCAATCCGCTTAGAGATTTTACATATCACCAGAATTTTCTCAGGTTCTCAGCAAAATCTTTCCTAAGGTGGTGGTGGAAGTTGTATGCTTCGTGCATTTCTTATGGACACACGAATTTCTGTTAACTTGTGCAGTCAACATTTGCATGCTCTTTTTCAAACCAAGATGCAACAATCTCTTTTTTATCAGCATTTTTGGAGTTTAATTATTAAGTTACAGAGGGTCTTTTCCATCCTTAATCCAGTTCCTTGGCACATACATCATCAGAGCACAATTTACAATCAGTTGAAACTTTGCCCATAATGCCTCTATACTGGAACTAAATGATGTTCATTCATTGTCTAAGTGGGATGCTAACAACTAATTATCCGCTTTTTCTAGAATAAACAATCTCCTGGACTTCTTGACAGGTTCATTGACTTAAGTAACCATTGTTGCTACGGCAACATCATCACCGATCCTTGTCCTTATACTAACTCTGTTGATAAGTTCAGGTCTGTTTGTAGTTACAAGGTCTAAAATATTTCCATTGCATGTGGGTTGTCTAACTAGTTGTTAGTGCTCAATATAAACGGGATCACCACAGCCTGTCAGCCAGTCAGTGAGTCACCTTGGAAGATGTTGCCTGCAGCTGACAATGCAATGTCAGGAAGAAGAAGTTTTATAGATTGACCATGGCCTATCAGCCCAGAAGTTTTAACTAATGAAGACCCCAGCTGTGAAAGCCTACACATTATGATTTGTGATCACATGTTTGTGATTTTTTGCTACTTTAAATGATACAATTCCTTGTTAAATGATTTAATAGGTGCATTATAAATTATTCCAGTCATAAATGGAACAATTTTAATAAAATTACAATGTCCAGTCGAGATTAGCTCCTCAGACAATACAGATATTCTTATTGAAAACTTTGATGCATTACTGATAATTTTGTGGGGTTTTCACAAAATATCTGTCTCACCCGCTATCATCTTAATTTACCCCTTTCTTTGTTTTTCCATAGGTGATTAATCTTTTGTACCAATATTCTACATTAGCTCTCATAATTTCCCCATGGAAGGACAAATTTGCATTCCAAACAAGTGGGTGAAGTCATTAAGGACTGTGCAATATGAAATCATTCAAATAAATTGAAAAGTAAGGAAAATTATTCTTACAAATAGGATTCATGTTTGTTTTCTGATTTAGCCATTTTTATGTTGGTTTTACATGGTTTTCACAAATAATTTAGGGAAATTCTTACTGATATGCCATGGCCAACAGTTTTCCTCATTCTTTAGTCATATTCAGCTTGGTAGATTGAAGTGCATTCACACACGATGTAATTATTATTATTACTATTGTTGGTAGAAGCTTTGTGAATGACCTGCACAAGTGGAAACATCTGAGTAAGAAGGAGAAGAAAATTATTATTGTTGTTGTTTCTGCTATTATTTTTGTTCTCATTTTGAAATTTAACAGTTCAGCATTTTGGTATTCTGATACTTTCTACCTGAATATTTACTGACATAATCTTGTTTATTTGGCAACGATGTCCACTGGAGGTAAATAAATAAATAAGAGCTGTGGGAATTCCTACTTCCAAGGCAGATTGTTGAGCAGAGATCACCAACGCAAAATCAAATGTAGAAAAGAAGCACTTTACTACTATTAATGACACACACCAACACAACTGAATGCACATAATGGATGTTCACACTAGACTGAGTAGAAGATCATAAAAATCATCAATGAAAGTAGTTCTTCTCAAAGACAATAACTACATGTTCGAAGTTGTGCTCACCACAGAACCGGCAGTGTAGAGCATGAGGGAGGAAGTGAAGTAGTGGAGTTGAGATCAAGGTAGTTGGTTGACATTGGACGTCATGTGTGGCAAGGTTGCCTGACCAGCCATGTTGAGGCTGACCCATGAGGATGGTGAAGCTGGAACTTTTCTTATAGTGTGGTCAGGTGAGAAACAGTGTAGGGTCAACACAATGTAGTCTTCATGCTATGCCAGAGGGCAGAGAGGGCAGCCAGCATAGGAGACAGGATTCAATTGGTCCTATGTCGTAGTAGCTGCATATGTCGCAAGAGGTACATGGATGATAAGCCACCTGAGGGCATCAATCGAGGCGTGATTCTGTCTTCTTCGACCTCTTGAGGAAGGTTGAAGGCCTGCAGGAGTATGAAGTGATGAAGGGAATCATTGAGCATGTGGAAGGTGAGCGAAGCATGAAGAAAGAGCTGTCATGTAACTGCGAGGAGAGATCATTGACTAATAGAGAAGAGACATCAATGTAGAAGTGTGCAACATAGGAGGGAGCAGGCAATGTGGAAAGCTTAAGGTGAGTGCTCATGGTGGCAGTGTCAGATGGGGGAAAGTCATACACAGTACCCACAGCACTCGTTATTCATGAAACACATGGATCACATGCATTTTCAGCACAGGGGAAGTCAAACAACAAGGATTCCAAGGAGGGAGGAGCCAGCCTGTCAGCCAGATCAGACGCCAAAGTAAAAGCTGGCTTGAGTCTGTTGATGGGGACAGTTTGTGACTTATTATGTAAGAGGATGTTGAACATGTGGGCAGAGCAACAGAGCACTTTGTATGACCTGAGTAAGATCTGTTGGAGAATGGACAGCACAGTGTCATCACAGAGCATAACATAGTCACAGTGGTCTAAGGTTTATGAATAGAGGCACATGGGGCAGTGTGCACATGAAGAGATGGAGTGCAGATGTGAGCAATGTGAGTAAGAACATGCTCGATCAAAGTTGAGAGGTCAGAAAGGGGTGGAGGCTTGGAGTCTTCATGGAATTCAGCAGGCAACATCAAAGGTACACCGCAAAAGTATGTCAGCCAAGGAAGCCTATAAGTCCTCCTTAAACGCCAAGCAAATTCTGAGTAGGACCCAGGGGAGAGTCTTGGACCAGGAAGTAGAATGACACATGAGTGTTGCCTGAAGGGTGTGGTGTCAACACATGACCAACCCGTTACTCTTGGTATGATACGCCTTAGTGCAGAATTTTTTGACACCACACAAGTCACACACTCTGCTAAAAATGATGAATTCAAGCTGTTGCCCCTGATCATAGTAATAGAAGAGGGTCAACCATAGCGAGAAATCCACGAGGTGACAAATACACAAGCCAGCCAGTCAGAAAGCCACTCAGTCACTCACTCATTTATACAACCATTCATTCATTCAATCACTCACTCATTCATGCATTATGTTCTCTGGATCCCAACAACAACAAGCCAAAAAAATATAACAAAACACAATCAGATCATAGAAACTTCAACTTTATCTCTGTTAACAATAAAGTATCACTATACCACTTGCTGATAGTCAAGCTTGTAGCAGCTAAATTTAATCAAATAAATTCTTACAAAAAAATAAAAACAGTGACCAAGCACTGTTAATAGTGCTAGTTGTTAAGAACAAATAGCGCAGTTACTTGTTTACAACCGAGAAATTCAACATCAGGCAGAATTATGGGCAACATATAGTATTGTAAAATAAGATGTATCTTACTGATATGCCATATGCATCCACTTTTCTAGTAATAATTATCATACTGTCGTTATTAAGCTTTATTTCAGTTTTAGGTATAATTCTCAACTGTTGCTAATACTTACCATCAGCTCTTTAGTACATATAAGCCTTGAATATCAGTTGAAATTTGTGTACATAAACAGAGTTCCTAGTATTTAATTTATTTTAAAGATGTAAGCCCAATATTGAAAAATTAATTGATCTATTACTTTACAGAAACAATGTTACACCTGAAATTCCCACTATGGCAGCAGAAGCTGTTACCTTATCTCCCAAAAATGTAATGGACTGTTTGAGACTCATAGCAAAAAAGATCAATATATATGCAGAAGATGCTATTGAGCTTCTTAAAATGTTCCAAGAAGCTGATGAAAATGACTCAGAGGTAACAGCAAAATCTTTAAATATACAGCATTTGCAAAAATAATATATTTTTTAATAAAGATGTATTACCATAAGCACACTTCCCTGCCTAAAACACAAAAGAGGTAATCAATTCCAATAGAGAGTGATTGCAGATAAAAAACAGCAAAAAGTTGTTTACTTCCTCAACTTCTGTACATTTCCGTATTATAAACTTAGGTGACCAAAAGTCACGGGATGCCTCCTAATATTGTGTCAGCCCTCTGTTTACTCAGCATAGTCCAGCAGCTCAATGTGGCAGGACTCAACAAGTCAATGGATGTCCACTGCAATAACAATGAGCCATGCTACCTCTATAGCCATCCATAACTGTGAAAGTGTTGCCAGTGCATGATTTGTGTACGAACTGATCTCTTGATTATGTCCCATTATGTTTGATGGGATTCATTTTGGGCAATCTGCGTGGCCAAATTTTTACTCAGATTGTCCAGAATGTTCTTCAAACCAATTGTGAACAATTGTGGCCTGGTGACACGACATTGTTTTGAATCATGAAGTCCATGAAAGGCTGCAGATGGGCTCCACATAGCAAGCATAACCATTTCCAGTCAATGATTGCTTCAGTTTGGCTAGAGGACCCAGTCTATTCCATTTAAACACAGTCCACACCATTACGGAGTCACAACCAACTTGCACAGTGCCTTTTTGACAATTTGGATCCATGGTTTTGTAGGGTCTGTGCCACACTCAAACCATACCATCAGCTCTTACCAACTAAAATCAGGACTCATATGACCAGGCCATGGTTTCCCAGTCATTTAGGGTCCAACTAATATGATCATGAGCCCAGGATAGGTGCTGCATGTGATGTCATGGCATTAGAAAAGGTATAAGAGTCAGTCATCTGCTGCCATAGCCCACTAACACCAAGTTTCGACACACTGTCCCAATGTATAATTTCATCATATGTCCCACATTCATTTCTGCAGTTATTTCATGCAGTATTGCTTGTCTGATGGCACTGATAACTCTATGCAAATGCCACTGCTCTCAGGCGTTAAGTGCAAACTCTCAGCCACCACATTGTTCAAGGTAAGAACAATGACTGATATCTGATATTATCAGCACACTCTTGACACAGTGGGTATTGGAATATTGATCTCCCTAATGATTCACAAAATGGAATGTCCCATCTGTTTAGCCACAGCTATCAACCCCTGTTCAGTATCTGATGGTTCCTCTCATGTGGCCATAATCATGACAGTAACCTTTCCACATGAATCAACTGAGTACAAACAACAGCTCTGCCAATGAACTTCCCTTTTATACACTATGTATGTGATACTGCCACCATCTGTATATGAGCGTATTGCTAGCCCATGACTTTTTGTCACTTCAGTGTATTTGGCTTACAATAAAGTTATCTGTTTCTTAAAGCATCAAATTAAGTTAGTACACCACAATGGCACCACTCAGCACATTTTGCAGCAGGATCACCAGATTTGTCTCCATTAGGCATGTCATGACATGATGGAAATGGCATTTGCACTGGTCTGCCCTACTGCCAACGTCCCTTGAATGATTACAAAAACAAATCTCCCAAGATGATTGTCATAGCAACTTGTCATGGCAGTCAAAGTACATTGCAGCTAGGGGAAGTGGTACTAAATGATTAAATCAATGTCACAATATAATGAAAAGAATAATTGCTACTCACCATATAGCAGAGATGCTGAGTCACAGAAAGGTACAATAAAAAGACTGTTGGAGAGTTAGTTTTCGGCCAACAAGGCCTTTGTCAAAAATAGACAACATACTCATTCACACACACTCACGTAAATGTAACTCACACACACATGACCACAGTCTCTTGCAGCTGGAGCCAGACCTGTGTGTGCATGTTGACTATGTTCGACAAATGCCTTGTTGGCCAAAAGCTAACTCTCCAACAGTCTTTTTGTTGTGCCTTTCTGTGACTCACCATCTCTGCTATATGATGAGTAGCAACTTTCCTTTTCATTATATTGTTACATTCCATCCTGGATTTTCCATTGATAATATCAGTGTCAAGATGATATGTGGGATATGACAATACAGTGGCAATGACCATGCAGTGCACAACTTGTATAACATCTGAATAAAATTTCATTCTGCTAGAACAGTTATTTCAAGCTGTACACTTCATTGTTCTCTACAGTATTTCCAACACAGATATATAGAAATACATACCACACTGGTAGAGACAGTATTGGAACTACAGGTCCACAAGTCAAGGCACTTGTCATATCAGTTAAATGTCATACACTTAAAAATTAAGAATTATATAATTCTAATTAATAAATAAAAATAATAAATAAAATAAAAAATATATATATAATTCGTTTTGTCTGAAAGGTGTTGCAGCTTGTACATAAAAATTTAAATATTATTCCGTACAAGAAATTCTCTTCAAGAAGAATTAGAATACCAAAGACTCAAAAGACCCACAGAGAAATACAACAACCTGTAATGGAGAAATTATCTGTTGAAGAAATTTTTCCTATCAAATATCCTTTTCCACGACTAATGTCCACGGCTGATTTAACAGGTGCAATTATTCTGCCTCCTGATACTGACATGGAGGTAAATAAATAAAAAATTACTGACATTTTTATTTGTGTAAGAGCATTAACATGACTTACATTTATGATCTTCAACTACTAATAAAGTGAGCCTCAGGTAATATTAAGACATGACTGAAACTGAAACATCTCTATTGTAAATGTAAGCTACTAGAAACACATTCAATGAGTTTCTCTTTTCTTTCACTTCATTAAATCTGTTAATTTAAAAACATTACTAGCATATTTATCTCAAAACTTTCTAAAATACATGAGAAATGTTATTTTTCCTCACACTTCAGTGTCATTAAAATAACAGCTGCTGTCAGATAAATCTAAAAATTTACCTCAGCTGTTTATGTGATTTGGATTGTTAAACTGAGCACAATTTGTGTTATCATCATTCTGAAACTTCTTGTCTATTACTGCACTGTAGATATAAGTATGATTAAGTATCATCCAGTTGGATCCACTGTTAAAGCTATTTAAAATTTTCCTAAGGTAGTGACTGTTCTATAAAATTTTGGAAAAGTGGCAGATGTCCAAAATCTGTTAGCACAATATTGCCTTACCATACTCAGGTGCAAATAGGCAAAAAGTACTTTGAGCTACTACATTCAAACTACCAACAGCACATGATTGATGCACTCACAATTAGCTAGAGACCTACTTAAGTGTGTGTACTTTTACTGCTAGTCAGAAGTTTATTCTGAACTCCATCTGTGATGAAGGTGTGCCTTTTTTATATAAAATATTGACCATTTTAAATCACTGCATTAGCAATAAAATGCTGGTTACACTGAGAATGGAGTTTCTTAATCACATGATTCCATGAAATATCCTGCTAGAAACACCACACTGATTGCATCTATCTGCCACATTATTTATTTTATTAAAGACCTTCAGGCTCTAAGGTCTCTGATTCTCTTCTCAACAAACTGGTTATGTAAACAAAAAATTGAAAGTGCTGTCACTGAGCAATGTAAACATCCAGGATCCATACAAACTTTTCACAGAATCCATGTCACGATTAGATTATATTAGATTAGATTAATACTTGTTCCATAGATCATGAATACAACACTTCGTAATGATGTGGAACGTGTCAGGTTAATAAAAGATGTCTGTACAAGATATTACATTACACAAAATATTGCATGACACTAATGTTTAAGTTTTTGTGGCAGCATAATTTACCCCTTTCTGTGCCAAAGTCAGATTTAACCCTGCATAGTGAAGATCATCCTTTCTCCTGGTGTTATAGCTATACACACTGCTATTACTTTTGAACTGGGTTGGATTATTAACAACAAATTTCATAAGTGAATATATATACTGTGAGGTTACTGTGAGGATCCCTAGATCCTTAAATAGATGTCTTCAGGATGACCGTGGGTGGGCTCCAGCAATTATTCTGATTACACGTTTTTGAGCAATGAATACTTTTCTACTCAACGATGAATTACCCCAGAATATGATGCCATACGAAAGCAGTGAATGAAAGTAGGCATAGTAAGCTAATTTACTGAGATTCTTATCACCAAAATTTGCAATAACCCTAATAGCATACGTAGCTGAACTCAGACACTTCAGCAGACCATCAATGTGTTGCTTCCAGTTTAACCTCTCATCAATGGACACAACTAAAAATTTTGAAAATTCTACCTTAGCTACAGACTTCTGTTCAAAGTCTATATTTATTACTGGAGTTGTGCCATTACTGTACGGAACTGTATATACTGTGTTTTATCAAAATTTAAAGAGAGTCCGTTTGCTGAGAACCACTTAATAATTTTGTGAAAAACATAATTTACAATTACATCACTTAGTTCTTGGTTTTTTGATGTTATTACTATACTATACTTGTATCATCAGCAAAAAGAACTAACTTTGCATCTTCATCAATGTGGAATGGTAAGTCATTAACGTATATCAAGAACAGTAAAGGACCTAAGACCGAACCCTGTGGGATCCCGTACTTGATAGCCCCCCAGTTTGAGGAATCAGCTGTTGTTTTAACATTACACGAACCACTTATTTCAACTTTCTGCATTCTTCCAGTTAAGTATGAATTAAACCATTTGTGCACTGCCCCACTCAAACCATAATGATTTAGCTTATCTAAAAGAATTCCATGATTTACACAATCAAAGGCCTTTGAGAGATCACAAAAAATACCAATGGGTGATGTCCGGTTGTTCAGAGCATTTAATATTTGATCAGTGAAAGCTTATACAGCATTTTCTGTATTCTGTATAGCATGGTCACTGCATACACATCTTTAGGAGCCTGTCTTGACCACTGGAAAGTCACTGACGCTGTGATGCATGGTCAAAGAATGTGTAATTACGGAAAATTTGTTTTATGGACAAAATCAATAGCATCCATATCAGGTGAGTGAGGAGCATTAGGAACCTCTTCACATTGGTTTTCATGAAGAAACTCATGCATCATGTCTGCACTATTTGCTATTGCATTGTCTTGGTGAAAAAGCACATTTGCAGCCATTTCTGGGTGTTTTTCTTGCAATTCTGGCAGGAGGTAGTTTTTGAAAATATCTTGGCAGCTTGTATCTGTTTCCACAGAGACCTTTGGTAATCCTCCAAAACATGTTTCCACTCACATGAACATTTTGTCCAAGAGGTGGTGTGAGGCCAAGACAGTTTTGGTTTATTATCACACAGTACTGATCCTTTCTTGAACTATTTCAAACATGAATAGATATTCTCAACATTCGTGATGGCATCAACACACATCTCTTTCAAAGCGTGTTGGATTTCAGTGGGTATCACATCACACAAATGGACACAATGAATGATCACCCACTGCTCTTGTAATGAAAACATACCTTTTGTAGTATTAGAAACACTTGTCGCTTTCTCCACAGCTGCCACAGTTCTGTGTGCCTTACAGTGCCACCATATGTGTCATAAATACACAATTAATGTCCCCATATTTTAAGCCAAATCACACATTATGTCTGACCCACCTTAAGAAAAAAATGGGTGATCTCAAGACTTCAACACATCTTGTATATGTAACATTCACTATGCCCCTTTGGCTAAACTAGAAAGGTCATCTACATCTGACAAAGTTTGGGCATGAAATAAGGTAGTCAATAATCCTGGAAATTATTGAGAAACCTGTTTCACACTCAGGAATGAGCAAGGTCACCTCTAACCAAATAGCACACCAACTGCTGTTGAATGACAAAAACCACAAAAATAGCAAAAGTAACAAAATTTGAACAATGTGATCATCTTGAGACTCCATCCACATATTAAGAACTGAGAACTGCTATTCATCGAATGAAAAGTAATAAATCTGCACCTTGGATGATGTAAGATCAGAGCAAATAAATAACTTTGGCCCCATAACTACAAATTGGATCCTGAAAATGATGAACACTTGTGGTGCTAGAATGCCATTCCTGAAGATGTGGTGTAAGGCACTGCTTAAACCAGGCCAAGAATTGAATGACTGCAAGCACTTCAGATCTATACCACTTCTATGCCATCTGCTTAAAGTTCTGGAGCCAATGATTTTGAATCAAGTTTCTGAGTTTGTCAACAGGAAATTCATTCATCAACAGTCATTTCAGGGCAGGAAAGTCATGTACTAGTCAGATACATAATTTAACTCAGCATATTGAGGAAGGGTATGAAAGAAAGTAGATTACAGAAGTTGCCTTTATTGATCTTATAGCTTCTTATGATACTGTTAATCACGATAAACTAATGAGTAAGCTGTGTACAACAACCAAGGACTACCAAGTGACACAGTTTATTCAGTGTCTCCTGCAAAATAAATGATTTCTTTATCACTCTGAATGACACAAAGAGCTGGTGGGGAATGTAGAAAAATGGCCTTCCCTAGGGAAGAACTTTACAACATATGTACGAAAGATTAGAAACTCAATAGTGGAATGCAGTGCTTCACCTATGCAAATGACACAGCTGTCACTGCTCAGAGTGACATCTGAAGAATTAGAAACCAAGCTAATATATGCTCTCAAAGAACTACAAAGACAAGCACCTCAAACTCAATCCAGATAAAACTTAAGTGTGTGCATTCCACCTACACAATAAGGAGGAGAAGAAATCTGGACATCACCTGGAAAGGGCACAGTCCAAATGACTTCATCCACCCATAATACCTAGGATTAAAGTGAAACTGTACCTTAACCTACAAACAACAATTTATAGACACCAGGAAGAAGATATGTACCATGAACAACCTTACCTGTGAGCTGACAAATGCCACATCAGGAGCATAGCCCAGCATTCCCCACATGTCCACACTTGCTCTGTATTTCTCTACTGTGGAGTACACTGCACAAGCCTTGAGGAACTCTACACATGCTAAGCCAGTTGATATGGCTCCTCATGAGACAAGTTGCCTAGGACCACTCCCAGCCAATAAGATCCTTTCACTCATGGAATCAGCATATCCAGACATAAGAAGGCAGGTAGTAGCAGAGAATGAAAAGAAGAAACAAATCCAAGGCAACCTTTGTTCAAAACTCACACCTGTCCACTGAGGAGGAGGAGGAGGAGGAGATTAGTGTTAAACGTCCCGTCGACAATGAGGTCATTAGAGACGGAGCGCAAACTCGGGATACGGAAGGACGGGAAAGGAAATCGGCCATGCCCTTTGAAAGGAACCATCCCAGCATTTGCCTGAAAGGATTTAGGGAAATCACAGAAAACCTAAATCAGGATGGCCAGATATGGGATTGAACCATCGTCCTCCCGAATGCGAGTCCAGTGTGCTAACCACTGGGCCACCTCGCTTGGTACTTGTCCACTATGACTGAAATTCAGAAAAAGCTTTCTACTTACTACAGCACTAATTCAAAGTTCAGCAGAAGCTTTCTAAGCTTAGCTGTGAGGAACAAAGTCTCCTGGAGGATAATGGCCAACAGATGAGAAGCTACGAACTGGCTGTCACCTCCAATACAGAACCTAGAAGACCCTCAGTAGGATGGGAACTGGGGTGACAAGGTGCAAGACTACTCTGAAGAAGTGGGGGGATCAGTGATTATGAATTTTGTGAATGTGGGGCAAGGCAGGACTCTGAAAACTTGTTGGTCTGCAGTAACCTGAGTGAACCCTGTGACTTGTTTGCACTAAATGGCCATGCCATTCTGGCTCTAACCATTGGACTTGTAAAGTGTGGAATGTTCTGTAATTAATGTTATATTGTAGTATTAATGTTATGTAGACTTGGATAAATGAAATAAATGTCTGACAAGATGTATATTCATCTTTTATGAATACAATGCAGAATTTTTCCTGTTGTGTCTGTGGGATATCTGCCTCTAGGATGGTTAGAGATTTGGAACCAGTGTCCTGAGAACTCCTATTGCCTGTGCCAGTTGGCAGTAACTGGTACCCTGCCAATAACACCAGTTCTGATGGACATTTGGCAGACAACATGTCCAGGTGTACCATCACATAGGACTAAGGCATCTAAAAATAGAAACACAGCCTCTTTGTCCATTTCTATAGTGAATTTTATGTTATTATAATGTAACTAGATAGATAAAAAAAATCTTATCACCAGATCAAATGGACAATTGGCAACATTTTCAGGTGTACCTTTCAGATAGAACCAAGACATCTAAAAAAGAAACAAAGGCTATTTCTCCACATCTATAATGAATTTTATGTTATTATAAAGTGATTGGATATATAAAAAGTCTAATCACCAAGCAGCAGCAGAACACACACATAAAAGAAGGTCATAATTAGGCAAGCTTTCAGAGCCAGTGGCTCCTTCTTCAGGCAGAAGGGTTGAAGTGGAAGGAAGAGGGTTGAAGGGAAAGGACTGGAGTGGTCTAGGAAAAGGGGTAGATTTTGGAAAAGTCTCCACAACTGCGGATCAGGTGAAACTTATTGGATAGGATGAGAAGGAAAGACTGATTCTTCTTTATGTGTACGTTCTACTGCTGGTTTGTTACATTATATTGTCATGAATATGTTATGATGTATCAAACTATGATGCCGTGAATCCCATTCAGCAGTTGTCCAGACTCTGGTGAAAAACTATGAATTTGTCATGGACATATTTCCAGATCACTATTGGTATTAAAAATAATGAATTGAGTCCAACAAAAGTGAAGAAAGCAACTACTGTGTGAGAAAAAGACCTTTGTGCATTTTCTTTGCAGTAGGCAAACACTTTACCATGATTGTGCTTGAAGGTGAGTCTGCAGCCACAGACAGTTTTCCTACAGTTTGCTTATTTCAGCGTTTTGCAAATAATAAACACTGTCTGCTGCTGAGTAGCATTTTCATGACACAGGAATGCATCAGTGAGCCAGGTGTGCATTATGATGTGCTGTAGAGCAGAATAGTATGCACACAGTTCTAAAACATTTTTACTTAATTCAATTACACAAATATTGTAAGAAATTGAATTGTAAGATATTGATGAAATTCAAGTGGTGTAAAAATATTAAATCGTTACACCTCTTCAGCGTAGTGACACGTCTGAAAAAAAAAAAAAAAAAAAAAAAAAAAAAAAAAAAAAAAAAAAAAAAAAAAAAAAAAAACTCACATTCTTCATTTTTGTGGCCATGCTATAGTAGCATTCTATGGAATTGGTTGATTAACACTGGGACTGCATATGCAGTTAGTGAACTGTGATTTTTTATCACATTTCATGTTTTATTTTATTCAAAACCAAACTGTAACTTTCCAACCTATCCTAGACTTTGGGCTATGCTTCAGATCTGTTGGTCAGCAAAGTCAGTTTTCTTCCATTCACATTTGCTGGCTTTGCCAACTCACAACCAGATGTTAACATTCCAGTCTGATCTCAGCTTTAAGCTATGATACATATCTGCCAGTTGCCACAGCCAGTTTTCTTCCATTCACATACAATGACTTCATTGACTCAAACGAAACCATAATAATGGAACCTAAACTTAACCTCAGGCTACACTGCAGTTCATTTTTCTTCATATTTTAACCAAAAGAGGTGCTACTTTCATCAGTCTGTGACAGTAGTTTGTATATCATTCACATGAGTCACTACAATAGTCATCAGTTAGTGTTGTGAACTTCCCTTGGGTCTGTTTCATAGTTAAGTTTGGCCAAAAAGCTGCCTTTAAAAAAACAAAAAAACTGTCCCAACGTGACTTGACTACAACCCACTCATGGAAAACCAGTCACCATCCAAATAAGGCCCATCCCCAAAAATAAAACAAACAAAAATAAAATTAACACTAATTAAACCATACACTATTTCAAAATTAAACAGCAACTTTAGCCAACTTCTCGCAGTTCCCACACATTTGGCACTATACAGATTCATTCAGCAAGCCATACAGTTGCTGATACTTAATGGTGCTGGTTGTATTGTCACCCATAGTGACAGTCAGTGAGTGATTATCGAATTACTTTGTCATAGCCATGACAGATACTAACAATTCCAAACTCCAAAACAAGGCACTTGCCACCATCTACCATCAGTTGCAAACATTCAATAATAAAAACAAGATGAACAGGTTTTGAAACATCAAAATTGAATGATGGAGAGCAACACAATGTACTGCTAATTGCCTTGTTTAAATCACTCACTAGCCATGATGTCACATGTCACAACATCATTATATTATGAGTCAGAGCATAGTACCATACATTTTGGTTGATTTGGACAACACCATACCATTGAAAGTTGGGATCTGGTGGGCAAGTGCATCTGAGGTTACACCATGACTGATCATGGGATTCAATGTGGCTCATCATGGATCCATTAGCTGGTGCCAATTACCACATCCTAGATGCAACTGTGGTGACACTGAATCCACTGTGCTTGTACCATCCAAGCCAGATTGTGCCAGCACATACCAGCCCATCCCAAGGAGCACCATGGCTGACATCATCACCAAGTCTCTAGGACATGAGAAAACAGTACCTTAACAACATCCAGCTGCCTGTCTCAGTATCCAAATCCTATACAATATACACATCAGTGAAAGAGGATTAGCCAATATCTCCATTCAAAGGTGGGTTCAAAGCAAAATACGGTCAAACAGGCACTACCACACCACACAGTGGCAACAGTTATAGTACTGTTTTGCAGTAACATCAAGCAATCTTCACCATAGGAGGAAGGGATTTTTGGTCAGTTGGGTTGGCTTGAGGGTGTAGGGATTTTGTAGCCCCACTGTGCATAAATATGTAAAATACTCATAGGTGACGGATCTATAGCATGAAGTCTGTGACAGCACAACATGTTAGCTGGTCACCTGAGCTGATAAAAGGCCAGTCTCAGCTTGTTATAAGCTACTTCAGTGTTTGCCTGTACCAGTGTCCTACAGCAACCTCCATGCACCTAATGAGGCATACTGTGTAATTCTTTGGAATGTGTTATGGTATGTCATTCAGACTTAGACTCTATTTGGACTGTGATATCAGCCTCAACTTATTATGAACTTACCTGTTTCCAGGTTTATGATGTCACATTTCCTTCAGGTGTCTGTACCAAGTAGCTATAGCTACTCCAATAGGGACATCACTTAGTATTATGTTACCTTTAGCAGCAGATTTAGTTTCATTAGTTACCTAAGTACTGAAAGAAAAGTTAACTGCTGATAGTGACAATGCAAGTAGAGATGAATTAAGCCTGTATTCAATTAAAAATGACATGCTGCAGAGATTTTCCCAATTCATTGACAATTTTAATTTTTCTGGGGTCTTCAGTCAAATGCAGTCATTAATACTGCATGAATTTTCAGCCAGAAGATTTGCTGCCAACTTCAGGTGATTCCTGAGGAATAAGTGGTTGGTCCATCAGAGTATCCCTTCATACTTTTAATGGTACCCCCACTCCCTGGCACTGGCTGGTTCTGAAATGAGGATTTTAACCTTTTCACCTCTCTTTGTTCAAATATTTGCATAGAAAATTATAATGTTTCTTGCAAACCTCACTTCCTCAAAACTGAATTGGTTTGAAATCAGTGTTCTTCAGCTGCTTAAAGAGCTGAAACAGAAAACATATGAATATCATTGTAGTGAGTAATTATAATAACTAATCTTATTTAATAATGTTTGTTATCATTTTATTAGTCTCAGCACAGTGCCTTGGAGTATGCTTTATTCCTGCATAGCACAAAAGGATACTGGGCTATTTCTATTTGCTGTATTATTTTCAATAATAATAATATTATAATAATATTCTGTGAGTATCCACTTATTTAATGAGTATAGAGAGAGAGAGAGTCTGACAAATTCTCTTAACCAGCTTTATTCTTCAGAGAAGAAGTTTTTGGAGATCGCTGTGGCCAACTATCCAGAGAAGAAGATCGGCTGTGCATACCAAGTAAATCAACTGATGTGAGAGAGGTGCGAAGCTGGAAAACCAGCTACACATCACTTCTTGTCGTTGAAAGTATTGGAGTATGGTGACCAATGAAAAGAACTTGAAAAAATGGAAATTTTGAGAAGAAATCAAAGAATATGATATGATGTGTTGCCATAGCAACCAGATATAACAAGACAAGAGAACTGTTTCATTTAATTGGATTAAGTCCAAAAATCAAATGGAAAAATTTGTGAATCCAGCAAAGGAAAAGACGTAAGGAAGTAATTACATTAAAAGTATGGAAAGAAGACCTTGACATATTACACTAAGAAGAGAATAATTCAACTAAGAAGATCCAGTGAGGGCAGTATACAACTCCCACACTCATCGCGGCGACGCCGACACGGTAACAACATCCGACGCTTGCAGTTCACCTGTGCTGACCTATTCCATAGCTGCCTACTGATGCCGATGTCAACACCAATGTCTGATGCTGGCGGCTTGCTGTTCACTGGTGCTGACTCGACATCACATCCACTTACGTATGTTGCGAGAATTCTACGCCAGGTGAGCACAAAATAGAACTTAAGTACCTTAGCAAGAAGGGATACAAACAGTAGAGTGACTTTTATTGGTGTATTTATTATACTTTGAGTTAATCTGTTAAATGATTACTAGATCTAAAACTAATAGAAATATGGATAATACACAGAGAATTGAGGAAACTTCAAAACCAGCCATGGCTATGAAAGTGAGTAAGAAAGTGCCAGACTGGTCTGAATTAGTAAATTTAATCCAAGCCCAAAGTGCAGATTCAGTGGCTTTAAGAAAGGAACTAAATGCACCCTTCAATGTTCAAAGTCTTAAGTTAGATTCAGTGAATAATCAATTAAATAATAAATTGGATGTTCAGAATTAAACCTTAGGATTGTTAAGTGCTAAGGTAGATTCGCAAAGTAAAGACTAGTAATTTATATGAAAGTATGGGAAATTTGAAGACTGAAATCGATGCTTTAACTGCTAAAGTAGAAAATCTCAAGACAGATTTGAAAGGTGAACTAACTAGTTCTTTAAGCAGTAATGTAAATCAACTGTTCACTTACTTTGATCAGAGATAGAATGATCAACTTCAGGATTTGACAAAGAAGTTAGAATTTGATACTGAAGATAAACATAATAATGTAGAATCTGAACTTAGTGAGAAGTTAGGATCATTTTAAAATGTATGTAATGTTACATTTGATGCTGTAAAGCAGAGACTGCATACTTTGAAAGAAACTGTTGAAAAGCAGGATAAGTTAATAATAATAGTCCAATCACAAATTTTAGGCATTAACACTCAAGTAGATAACATAGAAAGAAACTTTAAGGAGAAACTAGCAACCTCAGACATAATAAATATAAGTAGTCTGGAGGAACAGGTAGAAGAGATGACAGACCGAAACGTTGCCACAAGAGTAACCTCCGACAACATATCTCCCATTGTTTCTTTGGAACTTAGTAATACCAAGAGAGGTAGGGATGAACTATGTAAAGAATTCATACTTATCAAAGATAAAGTAGATAATAGTGTGACTTCTCCTAATGTGGTATTGACTAGTGAGGTAATGACGGCTTTACAATGGGGAGCCAATTGAGGATTACCTAGGTAATTCCCTAAGTTTGCTTTGGTAAAGATGAAAATAGATGTCGGATACCATTTGTAACTGATAATTATGTTGAAATAGAAACAACTGAATGCCAGTGTTTATGATTAACTGCTTGCTACAGCACCATTGTCACCAGAGATCGATAACGTAAATCACGTATCACATCGATCTGACATACAAAACAAACTAAACGAATCTCTAATATTAACCAGTGAACAAAAACTAGATTTATATAAAATTCTAATGGAATATGAAGTAGTATTTTCCAATCATCATGGTAATATCAGTGATTACATATGTAAGTTTAGAATCAAAGATGACACTCCATTTTTCTGTAAGCCATATCCATAACCGATAAGTTTGAAAGATGCAGTTAAGGAGGAAATTTACAAAATGATTGACAACAATATAATGGAATGTAGTTCTAGTGTCATGAATAACCCTTTAGTAGTGGAAAAAAAGATTACAGGAGGTGTACAATTAGTGCTAGACACGCTTACATTGAATAAGCGTAGACCAATTAACATAGATGAATTATTATCCAAATTTGAAAAGCAAGGTTTCTTAGCACAATGGGCCTGACAGTGGGATATTGGCAAATTAGGCTACATCCTCAATCAAAGGACTATACAGCGTTTCTGTTTGATGGTAAAACATATCATTTCAATGTGTTACCGTTCGGACTAAATATTTCAGTATTCATATTTGTACGTGTTCTGAATTAGGTATTAGGAAGAGATTTATTGAAGGATGTAATAATATATGTAGATGATATCCTCATAATCTCAGCTACCTGGGAAGAACATTGTCTAACCTTGAGTAACACCCCGAAAAAATTTAAAGAAAAACGTATTACAGTGAAATTGTCTAAATCACACTTTGCGCGACAAGAGCTTAAGTTTTTAGGGCATATTGTAGGGGTTCAGGGGATTAGACCTGATCCTGAGTGCATAAAAGCTATTAAGGAATGTCCACCCCCTAGAAACATAAGACAACTGAAGGGATTTATAGGAATGGCCGGATACTAAGACGGTATATATGAGGTCAAGACTGAACGACCCAAGAATTTTACGTTTGTTAAGAAAGGGAATACCATGGGTTTAGGATCAGGAGGCAAATGATGCATTTGAAAACATAAAAAGAACACTGGTAGAATCACCCGTAATACATCATCCAAGTATGGGCGAGCCATTTCAAATTTCAACTGATGCATCGGATTATGGTATAGCAGCAGAACTTTTCCAAGGAGAGTGGGGTCTAGATAATGTAAATCACAGATCCATAGCTTTTGCTAGCAGTAGTCCTAATAAACATGAATTAAACTACACAGCTACTGAAAAGGAACTGTTAGCAATTGTATGGAATATCCAGAAATTTCAAACACTAGTATGGGGGTCAGAAATCCATGTCTATACAGATCATCAAGCTCTATCTTTTTTAATGAATGATCGGTTATTACATAGCAGATTAATGTAATGGATGTTGTTCCTACAGGAATAAGATACAGTATGTAAAAGGTTCTGAGAATATTGTACTGGGCATTTTGTCTAGGTTACCAGTAGGCAGGGAAGAGTTAAAACGTATGGAAGGACCCGGAATAATTTTTGCAATTAATTTTTTGACAGTAGAATATCCACATACCAGGATACAAGAGATGGCTCAAAAAATAACAGAAACCATCCCTCATGATCCTTATTTTACAGAAATGTTTGCTGTGTGTATCAGGAATTCCTTACCTCCTAATCAAGCAGGAAAGTGGATAATTGTAAGGTATAATTTGTTTCGGAGAGACAGTATAACATTGCAACGTTGGTGCATATGCATTCCAAAGTTAATGGAAGATGAAATTGTGTGGTATATTCATACAGGATATGGACACTTAAGAATAAAAAAGTGTATAGTTCATATGAATAAGTTCTATTATTTTAATAAGCTAGGACATAAAGTATCATCTTTAATTAGGACCTGTGAAATCTGTCAGAAGGTGAAACAGGGTAACACTCATGTTAAATACAAAATATATCCAATTATTCCTAAGTCGTTACATGATCTTACAGCAGCAGATTTTTTTGGTCCAGTTCCAAAAGGAAAGGGAGGAGTATCATACATTTTGGTCATCATAGAGTGCTGGTCAAAATATGTGAAGTTATATTCTATCAAAAGAGCAATTACACAGAGAGTTATATACTGTTTGCAACAATACTTTCTGGAGGTAGGAAAACCAAAATGATTTCTCACAGATAATGCACCACAATTTGTCAGTAATGAATTTAAAGAATTTCTAGCTTGGGAAGACATTCATCAAGTATTAATATCCAACTATAACCTGTCCTCGAATCCGTTTGAAAGAGTTATGAAAGAGATTGGGAAATTATGCCGCACCTACTGCCATGAAAAACATACTTTAGGGGCAATGAAAATTAAAGACTTTGAACTTAATTTTAAATGAATTACCACATCTATGAACTGGATTAACACCTTTAGAAGTAATAGACAAACCCTTTGTAGCAGAACCTCTTATTAAATGTTTTAATTGGCCTGAACAACGTATTGTTGATTACGAAATTAATCAGGAAATAGTTTCCAAAAATTTAGTTGAAAAGGCACAACAAAGAGTGAGTAAGCATAACGAAAGAGCTGTAGAACAACAGTACAAGGTTGATGACCTAGTCCTTGTAAAACAGCATCTTCACAGCTCTGCCCTGAAAAAAGAGACACACAAATTCTTCCAAAAATATGAAGGACCTTACCGAATACAAACAATAATCCATTGCAAGACATTATTTTTAGTGGATCCTATAACTGGATCAGAAAAAGGAAAGTACAATGTAAAGGACAAAAAGTTGTATATCCCCCAGGGATGTTAAAGTTCTATGTTAATGGGCGGAGTGACGACCGTCTGATCCCATATTGTTTTCGGTGTTCCTTCCAAAATATTTTCCTGCACCAAATCCCCTTCAAATCTTAAACTATTCTGTAATCTATCCTTGAATTCTTAAACTATCCTATAATGTTAGTACTGAGAAAACTGGATATGACAACAAAATAAAAAACAGTTTAAGGAAATCACAGATAAATAGTGATCTCTAGACAAAATGAACAGAATAGCATATCATATTTGTGGAAAAAGGTCATATCATGTAACTAATTGAACAACATTAGACTGTAGTGTATGGATTTTCTATTTTGTATAGAATATTTTATATCTTTTATGAGATGTGATGTAGACGGGAGGGTTTTTATTGATTTGAAAGGGGTGGGTGGAGTAAATAAGTGCATTATTTACACCAACAGATACATCATTGCTAACACAGAACACACATCACACCTTTCAAACAACCCTCGCAAACAAGTGTGACTGGTTCTTCACCATTTGCCATTTCCATAGGGTTGCTAAGATTTTCTTCGGGGACCTCAAGGGTGAAGGTGGGAATGTCCATTCTGTAGGAGAGGATTTAACTCCATACCTCCTCCAGCTTCTCACTCAAGTACTGGCAAGGTAGGAATCGTGGGGAAGGAGGGTGGGAAGGGTTTCCTGTCTTTGGGGCTGTCTTCAGTCTTAGCAACCATTACTATATTTTCCTTTCTTACTCCTCTTTTGAGGATCTAGCAATTTTTTCCCTCTTTCCATATTCATAAACTTCTATTGCAGAAGTCCTTCCTAATCTCCATGGTTTCCAATAACCTGCAACTTATTTTCACATAAGAAGGCCAAAGAATCAGAATACACAAACACACTTACACATAGACACAAAGAAATACATATACACAAACAATGAAGTCACAGATTAGAAGGATGTAAGAACTGCCAAGGGTTGTAGGGGAGAAGATCTATGTACATCTGGAAAGATGAATACATTTTTTTTCATATATAACAATGAAGATTCCATATCGCATTTGTACATAAGTATAGAAAAACTATGTGATCTTACAACGAGTATACGTAAGCAGGAAGTGCGAGTAATGAAGGAGAATGCAAGCCAGTTGGAGTAAATTGTGATGCTTATTTAAGAAAAGTCAGTGTGGCGAATACTTGGATAAATTGATAAATAATAGGATAGTGGGGCTTGAACAAAATAGGTAGACATAGTATCTACCATGAGTTGAATAATATGTGTAGACATAGTATCTACTAAGATTATAGAAGTTGAAAAGTAGAGGAGGACTCTAGGGTATTAAATGAGGTACTAAGAAGTGAGAGTGAAGTGTAAAATAGATTTTTATTTTACCAGGAAATATTTAATTATAGTATACATAAAGATGTTTACTAGGGCAATGAACCATGAGGCCTACTCATAAAGCATAAGGGGAGCGTACCCAGCATTTGCTAAGGATATAGGGCAGGCGTACCTACATAAAGCTAGGATGACCAGTGGCCTGATGAATAGGAATGTTTTATAAAGGGGTGTACCTAGCAGAACAGAAGGAGGAAGTGAACTCAAAGGGTCAACCCATATGTAAGGTATAGGTACTGATCCTAGGGGAAAAGGACAGTATCATGACAGACATCACACATTTAATAGGAATTATTCCGGTAAGTTTGAATTCTATATATATCACTAGCATTATTATGTTTTATGCGAATTTACAAATGTCAAAAAGAACACTTTCATTGGCCCAGGGTTCCTCAAGACTAAAAACTACTATAAATAATGATACTAATACATACTAATGAAAAACAGTACAAGGAATTAGAATAAAGAATAAAGTATTCAAGTGTCATGAACAATTGGAACTTATGATTGGAAACTAAAGGTTTAGTCCTCACAATTCCTATATATAAGAAAACGGACTCCAACATTGATTGAAATGTTCACGTTTTATAATTAAAGTAAAATGAAAAAAAAAAAAAAAAAGGAGTAGCTAAATAATAAGAAAAAGGGTATTCACAGTTATGAAAAGAACAAGGTATACCATTGAAACATGAATTGTTATTATATGTGATATAAATGTACATAATGATTGTATATAAAGTATCGCATGTTTGATCAGGGAAGGGGGGGGGACCACTTGACCTTCTTCCACCTCAGACACATGATATTTTAAATAGAAGTGTGAAAGAGATGAATCCAACGTACTGCACATTGCATGTTTGTGTCTGCAGGTCTAAAAACAATCACACGCAAAGTGTCGATGTGGCAGCTGAACGGTGGCCAACAAGTACCTGCTGTACAATCCATAGAGTTTCAGTGTATGTGCAGAGAAGAACAAGGAGTGTTTATGCATTATTATGTGCTTTTAATGACTGTGATGATTGTTAAGGCAAATGGAAAAATGAGGTTAGACTTTTAAGTAATTCATGTGTTGGACTTGCTCGACACAAGACATGTTCACAAATTATGTGGTTGTTAAACCAGCACTATTGTAAATGTATTTAATCAAGTCTAATGCAAGATGAATTGGTTGACTTGCAAACTTTTGAATATTTATGGGAGAAATGGTGAATTTGTTCTTTGTGGATGTTGAAATATACCAAGACTAAACTAAAAGTATTCTGTGAGTATCCACTTATTTCATGAGTAGAGAGAGAGTCTGACAAATTCCCTTAACCAGCTTTATTCTTTGGAGAAGAAGTTTTTGGAGATCGACGTAGCTGACTACGCAGAGAAGAAAATCAGCTGTGCATACCTAGTAAGTCAACTGATGTGAGAGAGCTGTGAAGTTGGCAATCCAGCTCCACATCTCTTCTTGTCGTTGAAAGTGTTAGAATATACATACAAACCT
Source organism: Schistocerca nitens (assembly GCF_023898315.1). NCBI lineage: Eukaryota > Metazoa > Arthropoda > Insecta > Orthoptera > Acrididae > Schistocerca > Schistocerca nitens. The sequence goes on along the minus strand of NC_064614.1, from coordinate 385,580,084 downwards.
TGCTTACTCTTTCCACACACATTACTCCAGGCAACTATGCTTGAAGTTGTAATTTCCTAATGTTACAAAAGGCTGTACCATCACCCACTTCTATAGGCAGATAGTTATCTCAATATCCTGACTACACTGAACACAAACACTTCTATTATACCACAATTAATATTCATATCTAGTATTTAAGATGGTTTTTACTGCACATTGTCTCTGCTGCTTCACCAAATTATTCTAATTTCACACGTGTGTTCATTACTTCAGATGTTCATTATCCTCCACATGTGCTGACACCTTTCATTTTCAGTTTACCTTACCTCTTTGACTTACAGAAATTCTTTAATCATGGTATCAATTTACTTTCCTCCATCCTCTTATGATTGCATTACTTATAACTAACACAATATAATCTATACATGCACACAGGTAACACTAGAGAAACGTTTTCTACCATATTTCTACCCTAAAGTATGCTACTGTACAAAATTACATGAAAGTTAAAGATGGTGTTTCTGATTTACTTATAAACTACAGATAGGATAGGAGAAGAGTTTGAGTGTTCAGGAAACATGAAGAATGAGAAAAACAGCTGGGGTAAGCATTAACGCCACATAATGAATTCAACACAGACTGTTGAACCCCCTACTTGCTAACTGCACAAGGAATTAGTGCCAAATATTACATCAATGCTGAGATTTTGAATCACCAACAAACTGTATTTCAATGGCTGTCCTGCCAATTCTACATTTAATAGTACCTCTCATGTCACACTCAATGACATCTTACCAGGAGCACCAATAATTCTTATTCCAGAAACGTGTATTACTACTATACCCTCTGTGTTCTTAATAGATTCAAAAATTGCCTGTGAAATACCATTCATATCACCACCACTGTCCAGTAAACACTTAACATATATACTTTGTACACTTGCTATTTTTACAGGGTGACACACTTCCTTTTTGCTTACCAAGTGATCTTCTTCATACAACAAATCCTCATTAATCTTTTCCCTGAGAAAACTATCACACTGCTTACCAAATTGATTATCAGACACAGTAAATAACAAATAGCAGGGTCCTCTTCCTCATTACCCCTCACAAACTCTAACTCTTCCTTAGGCCTAATATTATCCTCCTTTATTCTCTCTTTACTTAAAACTTGGCCATCATTATCAATAATAAATTCAAATACCTCATTTTCATCACTAAAGGATTCATCATATCTATGATCATTACTCTTACAGTCAGAATCAGACACACTTTCACTTATGCTATGCTTTAGATTCTATTTCAGTCAACTTTCAATCTACATTTTCATTTACTTTTACGAGTTTTTCCTCTACCACTACTGCACACTTTCTTCTATTTCAGTTTCTGAATCATTTTTAATGTGATCGATTTGGTTCTCAAGTTTAACTCTATCTTCAGCACATCATTTCCCAAAAACCTCCACCTTCCTACTATTGTCATCACAAAGTTTCTCTCTCTCTCTTCTACACATTTACTACTCAATGTTAATTTCTCATCAGTATTAGGTACTACTTTCTTCATACTACTTTCCCACGTATCCACACTACTTGCCATCCTATTGATAATAGCTTCTATCCTATTCATACTACTTTCCGTATTACTCATCATTTGCCTTAACATCGCTTCCACATTTCTGCCTGCCATAACCTCCTATCTTTGTTGACTTTCGCTATTCGATTCTTCTTCCTTAACCTTAATGACAACATCCACTTCAGTACTGTTTTTGTCCATTTTGCTCTTTACAATTGGAATTTCATCCCCATCCTTCAAAGTTACACTCTTGTTTGATTTATAATCAGCTACAGAACCAGTCACACTTATGTCTTTCTGTTCACTTAAAAACTTAACCTCTACAGCATTGTTCTCAGTAACACTGTCTTGTTCGTTAAAGTCACTCATTATGTATCACTTAATACAAAACAGCTTTTTCTATGAAATTACCTTATTCTCATTCACTCTTCTTCTGCTGCTGCTCTGCTGCTGCTGCTGCTGTGGCTGTTGTGGTTGTCCTCTTGCTGACTGGCTGCTGCACCTTCATCATTATCAAACTGCAGTGCTGATTTGCAATTGCACCGCTGCACAGTAAACCACTCTTCACTTCACTTTTCAAAGTTATCGAGGCCTTGTTTTACTGAGGTTACATACAATAATACTCACCTGCAAGGGCACCACATGTGATGGTTCCTCTTGCTTTTTATTTCATTTGCTGTCCTCAGTGTCAATGTACTGCATTGCTACACTGGCTGAAAAATGGGTGGTGGATTCCGACACACTCTACTGTAAATCATGTAGCTGACAGGTGCACAGTTGGGTTTCACAGTACTTAAATTTTCACTTTGCACAACCACCAATATTAAACAGTTATATGGCCAGTGCACTATTATGTAACCTTCGATAAGCCTCATTAATAGTTAGTAGGTGAAACTTCACATACTGCTACAATAGTTTCTTATTGAACATCTACAAGCAGTAAAACCTAACCACAAAGTTCACAGTTCTTGAAGAATAATCAGGTATGTATGGAGAAGACACTGTCACTGTTTTTACACATGGCTTAATTGGTTAACACTTATTCCACAGTTAATTTGAAGCAGTGTTGCTATTCTAACCAGCACAGATTACTTGCCAGAAACTCGGCTGCGGACTGACTGTCTTGTGAACAAAAATCGGGCCCTGATATATCATCACAATAATAGGTGCTGTAACTACACATAGTCTGAAGTTTAATTTACAGAAATTACAATTAAAACTTATTTCATTAAATTAATTGACTACACCGAAAAATTGGTTCTTTTTAGCTGTTTCTTCTACTATGAGGGTCATGCCAAATTATTTGTTCAAATCATGACATTAACAAATTTAGTTACTAAACAATACTTTTGACAAAGCTGTTAATTACTTTCGAATTAATGAAGGGCTGGTTTTGTTAACATCTTTTTGAATAGAGCTAAATAGATACTTTATAGGATGAACATCAACAAAAGCAAAACAAGGATAATGGAATGTCATTAAATTGTAGATTATGCTAAGGGAATTAGATTAGGAAACAAGACACTTAAAGTAGTAGATGAGTTTTGCTATTTGGGCATCAAAATAGCTAATGATGGCTGAAGTAGAGAGGATATAAAAAGTAGACTGGCAATGGCAAGAAAAGCGTTTCTGAAGAAGAGAAATGGTTAACATCAAATATAGATTTAAGTTTAAGGAAGTCTTTTTGGAGGTACTGATATGGAGTGTAGCCATTTACAGAAGTGTGAAATATGGACAATAAACAATTTAGACAAAAAGAGAATAGAAGTGTGGGTGGTAAAAATCATAGAGGGAGACCAAGAGGTGAATAAAGTAAACAGACTCAGAAATATTTAGGTTGCAGTAGTTATTCGGAGATGAAGAGGCTAGCACAAGTTAGAGTAGCATGGAGAGCTCCATCTAACCAGTCTTCATACTGAAGACCACAACAACAACACTGCCAACATGAATTTTTACTTCACTACTGGCAACTATTGATGTTCCTTTTGTCAAAATCTCCCGTGTTTCAGTTGCTAATAGTTCAAAAACACTTTTACTTTCAGCAGAAATAAAGTTATTTTTCAAAGCAAAGGCTTATATTGTTTCATTAACTTCACTGTGAAATAAAAAAATTGCCATTTTTTGTTTAGAGTGTTTAAGCAATTATCATACTGTTTTCAGAGCAGTCAACTTTTCTTGATGTAGCCCCAACAACAAACTTTTCAAATCTGCATCTCTTGATTCTACTGCTTCAAACATATTGTTTTGTGCAAAATGGGAGAAGCAATCTGAGAGATATGGGGATAGCTGGGGTGGGGAGGTGAAGGAAAAGCAAGCAAGGTACAGGTGAGGGACAATGTAATGCTATATGTGAGAACATGCAGGGATGAGGTCAAGAGAGGGTAGGGCAGATAGGTACAGTCAAGAGGTAGAGACAGTGGGAGAGGAGAAGAAAGTAAAAATAGTGTGGGTGTGTTACCAAGGATCTCACTGAGCCCTTCACAGACTGTAATTCCCCTCCTAACCTTACACAGAAATAGATCTCCCATGCCTTATCTCTCCAGTCAGCCATGACTTCCCAAAATTCCACTGTCTGGCACAGAGGAGCATTCCCCTCATGACTCAGTACCATCCAGGACTGGAACAACTGAATCACATTCTCCACCAGGATTTTGACTACCTTTCGTTGTGCCCTGAAATGAAGAACATCCTACCCACTATCCTCCCCACCCCTCTGACACTGGTATTCCACCATGCACCAAATCTACGCAATGTCCTTGTCCATCCCTGCACAATCCCTGCCTCTTGGCTCATATCCCTGTAGTAGACCTAGATGCAAGACCTGTCCAATACGTCCTCCCACCACCTGCTGCTCCAATCTGGTCACAAGCATCACCTATCCTATCAAAGGCAGGACTACCTGTGATACCTGTTATGTGATATACAAGCTAAGCTGTAACTAGTGTGCTTCATTCTATGTGGGCATAACAACCAACAAGCTGTTTGTCTGTATAAATGACCATTGACAATCTGTGAGCAAAGAACAGTTGGACCTGCCTGTTGCTAAGCATGCTCCCCAACACAACATTTTTCATTTTAATGGCTACCTCCTAGCCTGTGCCATCTGGAGTCTTCCTACCAACACCAGTTTTCCTGAACTGTGCAGGTGGGAACTCTTCCTGTAATATATCCAATGTTCACATAACACTCCTGGCCTCAGCCTTCGGTAGGCATTGTCCTTCGCCCACCTACCTCCTTCCCCATTCCCACTCCACAGCCTTCTATCTCACAGTGCATCCACAGTCTTTTTACTTCCCTCCTTTTCTGCCTCCCTCCCTCTCGCCCCCTCCCCTCACCATCTATACCTCTTGATTGTCCCTACCTGCCCTACCCTCACTCCACCTCATCACTGTATGCTCCCATAAACAGACATACACTGTCTCCCACCCATATTCTGCTCTCCCTGCCCCTCCACATCCCAGCTAGCCCCTCACCCAAATTACTTCTCCCAGCATGTGTAGTTTCTCACAGTTAGGACTCAGAAGCCAGAGACAGTGGTCATGTGTGTGTGAGCTGTGATTGCATGAATGTGTATGTTGTCTATTTCAGAAGAGGGCCTTCTGGGTGAAAGCTTAAATGTTTAGTAGTCTTTTTGTTGTGTCTGACTGTGACTCAACATCTCCAATATCTGGTGAGTAACAGTCTTTCCTTTTCATAATATTGTCATTATTCCATCCAGGATATCCCATTGTTTGATGTTACTTCTTTTGCTTGTTTCATTATAGTCTCCCAAAACTAATAGATTCTCACACCCATCAATTTCCGCTTAAGATTTTTGTTCAGTTATTGTCATTAAGCCACACTTTTGTAGCACATACACTTTAATAAAAATGCTAGATTTAAAAATAAATATTTTCTACTTATCTTGGTTGGGCCAGTATCTTTATTTTTCAGCATAATTATCATCCACCATTTCTAATTGTTATATGGGTATCAATCCATCCATAATTTCAACATTTGCATTGCTTTCCATATAAATTCATATATATTTCCTTGTTGTCGATATGTAAAACATAAATGAACAACAATATACGAATTCTCTTCTTCTACTAGACAGGCCTCCAGATTACAATGTAACCCTGCTCTGTTGCTATTAAAAGTTATCAGTTGCTCTCTTAAACTTCTTCAGGTATTATAGTTCCTCAGTTTTAAATGAGAAGGAAATTCAAAATAACATTAAAACAACCCAAACAAATGTACTTACTTATCTGGTTCTTGTTGATCTTCATTGAAAATGTGACTCATTTAATACATGTGGCACTCTGTAAATAATTATTATGTCATCTGGAAGTATTACAGGGTCTCTAATTGACAATTTGGATATGCTTGCATGATAACATTTTATTCTTCCTTTTATTTTTAGCATTTCATATTGTGGTATAATTTCACAATTCGGTTTCCTTTCTTTAACACCATATTTCATGACAGATACTGCAGAGCATCTCACACCATAACACACCAACTTCTACTTACACCATTTCAGGGTTCTAACTTCTATTAACAGACATCTTTCAACAACTACCTACACATTGCTCCATAATCACTGTTACACAAAAACCAGCAACTGCAAAAACACATTAAATTGCATCTCACAGATCATAGATGTCCATAGCATTTCTTTCACAATTACACACTTCTTTTAAAAAAGTTTTCTGAGTAAATTATATAAATATGAGTAATGACAAATTTTAAAATACATTTACAATTTGAAATTAAATTTGAAATAAATATTATGTCATTTTTATATATTAGTTCTATTTATTGTAAAATATAAGAATAAATTAGGTTTTTAGATTTATGATTTTGAGTCTGTTGGAATGTGTCATGAATTTAATGTGAGTATTATATACTATGATACATGAGAGGGATATGAACACTGATCATTTCAATTGGAGTGGACACTATATTCCAGCAAGCAGCCATGTTGCCATCATCAGCTGCACTGATGAAGTGATTTGCTAGGAGCTGGCATTGAGCTTATATCTCCTGCCCCCCCCCTCCTCCCCCTCCATCCAACAGGACACTCTGTGTGCAGTCCGCATCCATTTACAGGTGCTCATCCAGTTTTGTCTCCCATCCCCCTCCTGCCAAAATGCTGCACTGTTTGAGTTTCATGCTGAGGGACATATGCTGCACACATTTTGGCTGTTTCTCCATCTGCCCGCAAAGTCAGTTAGTTGTGGAATATCTCCTTCTTCTTTTTAATCAGACTGATTGTAGGCTGCCAGACATTATTAAGGATGTAGCCACTATCAGAACTGATAAGCAGTTCTCTTGAATCTTAATGGACTTTTTAATAACATAATCCCACAAGTTAAATGTCAGTGACAGAACCTTTGTATGACTTTTGTATAAATATCCTTATAACTAAATTGTTTACTCAAAGTGTGGCCCATTTCTTTATTTGGTGCCTGCTGCTCTTGATGTAATTCTCTTCTTCAGTGCCATGATGAGGCACTGCTCGCTGAAAGACAAGAACTTAACTTAAAACTAATTGCATTACGTAGCTCAGTGGTCATTACATCTGTCTACAGATATTTCCATTCTTGTTTAAATTCATGTTACCCATTATGATCATTTACCTTGCAAAGAAAATTATTTGACATTTTTAACAGTATTTTGTCATTTGTCCTTAGCTTATACATCTCATACATTTTTCCATAATGCTTCCTTTTGCTTGTAAATGTGTTGTATATAGCTTATTATTTAATTAAATCTCTGTGTACATATGTCAAAAGGTTCCTTAGTTCTTAGATAGTAGATGCAATTGCTTAGTATTTCCATTTACTTTGTATGTAAATTAGGTAAACATACATATCGCATTCCTATTTGGTTGCACCTTGTTGTAACCTAGACAAGGTATCTGCAATAACATTTTGACTTCCTTTAATATAAATGACTTGAGATTGAATTATTGTAAATATAGAAACCACCTAGCTAATCTATGTTGCAATAGTTTGCATATTAAAAGAAATGACAGTGACAGTAAGCTTTGGTATTCTTGCCTCAAAAAATATTCAAACTTTTTAAATACCCATATTACAGCTAAACTTCCCAATTCTGATATGGAGTAAGATCTTTCTGCTTAGGATAATGTGCAACTAGCAAAACTGATGACCTTGGGTACTTATTCACCTTCTTCTTCTTGCATGTGGAACAAGCATGCCCCCAGCCCCTGAGATGAGGCATCTATGCATAGACAAAAATCCTTGGACATGTCAGGGTGGCCAACAATTTTTCATTGACTAATGCCTGCTTAGTGTTATTAAAGTCCCCCTGACACTTATCATCTCATAACCAAGGCCTATTTTTTCGTAACAAGTTGAGTAATGAATCACTGTTCATCCGATGTTGTGGTATGAATTTATGAAAAAAGGATGCCAGTCATAAAAAAGCTTTCAGTTGTTTTTTATTCCTTGGAGCTGGACAATTGTATATGGCATCAGGTAATATACCTTGTTCTGACTGAACATGTCCTAAAAATCTGACTTGCTTCCTACCAAAACTAGACTTTTTTAAATTGGCTGTTACTTCATAATCTGCAACTCATTGAAGTACCTGTTCAATCAGCTTGATATGTTCTAACCAAGTGGGTATGGCTATTAGCATGTCAGCTACATAAACAGTGACTTTGCTAAGTAATTCTGATCCTAAAACCTTGTCCCATGCAGATATAAACATGCCTGTGCTAATGTTCAGTCCAAAAGGTAAAACACGGAATTTGTAACTTCTGCCACCACAAACATATGCTGCATATTTTTTACTTTTGTCATGTAGCTTAATTTTCCAGTAGGACATGTTGAGACCAAGTGTGCTGAAACATTTTGTATTGTAAAACTTTAGGAGTTGTTTGTCCAAGTTGTCTGGTCTTATGAATACTGGTACTAAAACCTTATTGAGACCTCTAGCATTGAGAACTAATCTTACGGACCCAACTGGTTTGCTTACTGGTAATACAGGACTATAATAGGGTATCAAATTTGTTTATGAAATATACAGTTGGGAAGGTATATTGTACTATTACATTTGACTCTGGTTTGTTTTTGTTACTTTCATCAGGTGTTTTGGCTAAATCAATAGAAAAAATCTGATCCTTTACATAAAAGTGGCATTTACCAAAAGACACTTAACTATAAGTTCGTCACTTAAAAGAAAATTGCACTTCACTGTAAAATGTTCAATTCGTAGTGGAATAAGTGCCTGATATTTAACCAATTTAGTCTTACTGCCTGTAGCAGTTTGCAGTTTGGAATTTACCCCCTTCTTCAATTCTCAGAAAAATGCATTTCACATTAGGTTTGTAGTTGAACCTGTATCTGCAGTTTGCAGCTTGGAATTTACCCCCCTTCTTCAATTCTCAGAAAAATGCATTTCACATTAGGTTGGTAGTTGAACCTGTATCTAAAATTAGCTGTGTGTCAATATTAAACACTTTCACCTTAATGATTGCTTGTACTTGTTCTTCCTGGATATTATTTGTTGTATCTAACTCATGCTGATAGAGATCATCCTTGATACCACTTTGTTTGTCAAACCTTACAAAACAGGTTTGTAGTTTTGCTTTGCCCCCACTAGCAGAGAGGTCAATAGCCTGGGGCTTAGGTACAACCGATTGCTGTTTTCCAATGGCGAAGTGTAACTTAATTCATTACCTGGAGTAATTTCAGTTAGTTGCACTGTGCAGATACTTCGCCAATTTGTGACATTAGCTGCTATGCCGTTATTTTGCTGCCCAAAGGTCTTCTGCAGTACAGCATAAGGCATGTCATTGGTACCACACATCAGCCACTGCTGCAGCTGACTGTTTCTGTTCATGTTTGGCATAAGGTCTTGTGATGGAAGATTGTAATTCGCTCGTGCATTGAAATTACTCCTTTTGTTTTGAATATGTCTTTTAAATCTTTGCTTTTTCCATTCCTGTTACCGTACTCATTACCTCTGAGTATGTCACTTTACTGTTGTGTGTACCAGCCTTGCTATGTGTTTAGATCATGTTTTACTGACTGATTTACATAACTATGTTGTTATTGTACCTGATTTTCTGTTGCTCTACTGGGTACAGGGCTTTCCTCATAGATTAAGTTGATAGACTGACAGAAAGTTTTCAGTGTCATGCTCTGGCATTGTGACTAATTTTTCTCTAATGTGTGATGGTAAACAACTTTTCAAAATTTTTAACACGTCTACCTGTGATACTGGGTTCATCCAGTAGCGTGTCTTGTTCAGGTATTTTTCAAAGTATCACGTAAACTTCCGTATTTGCTGTTGAATGGTGTGGTGTTGAAAACCTCATGTCTGGTTCTTTCTTGCACTGCCTCAGACCATTATTTGTTGAGGAAAGCTTGTTCATATTGGATATAACTCAGGCAACATTCAGCCACTTCAGTTGCCCATAAAATATTGACACCTTGCGTACATCCCATGACAAATCAGATTTTTTGTGCTTCTGTCAAGTTACATGGAAATACATGATGAAAATCACTGATAAATACCACTGAATTCATTCTTTTACCTTCGGTAGTGAATGTAGGAAACTGTAGCAAACCATCATCTGCAAAAATAGTTGATAGACACATGGCATTTTCAGTCATATTTATTTTGTTATTATAGTTACCTGTAATTCTGGTTGGTAATTGCTCAGGTATTGGAGTTGTGGGTATGTTTACATTTTCACTGTACAACTTTCACTGGTATCTACTGTGGGACTCATGACAATTTGTGGATAAATACCAACAGGTTATGGTTTGTCCACAGTAGCCTGTGTATTATTTACATGCATATTTTGAGATCTGGTAACATTTTCTTCTAAAATATTGTGGAGCCTATTTTCCATGGCTTGTAGGTTAATGTTTACCTTGTTCACTAATTCATTTTCTTTTTTCTGAATAGCCTTTTCTACTGTATCTGTGTATAACTTGCAATCTGTTACTAACATCTCTGGAATGGTATTACCCTTATCCAATGTACCTGCTTCAGCTTGACTAATGATATCACTCAGATTTTCATTGATCTTCTCTCTCTCCTACTTAGCACGTGCTGACTCAACTTCTAGTGTTGCTTCCCTTAAAGTAAGCTCTTCTACACTTCATAGTCTTTATTTAGTCTTTTAACAAGAGTGGTTACCTTTTCTACTGTCAAACACAACTGGCTTTGTGTGGCTTCAATATTTGTGTACACATATGTTATTTTCTTTGTCTGATGCTCTACTAGATCATGATGGTTGTCAAAAGAATCTACCTTCTGTTTTAACTCCATAATGTTACTGTTAACTTCAGAAAGTACTTCATGATTTACTTGCTTTTTCATATTGTTCAATTTTTCTTCAATTTCAGTGCAAACATTTTTGTTTAAGTCATTGAATTTCTGGGAGACCGCATCTTGCAAATCCTTGAATACTTATTTTTGTTCTTGTTTCATTATATTTAGATCTTGTGTGATGATGATGTTCAGATTGTGTGTCACATCATCAATTTTGGTATTCATATCTCATTTTGTATCACTGAAATTGGTGTTCATATTGTGTTTCATATCACTGAGGTGTTCATATCATCAGATTTTGTGTTTATGTTAGATAATAACTGCCATAGCAGTACTTCAGTTGTACTACTGTGGTTGCTGGCAGCTGTACTTTCCAAGTTAATGTCTGTGTTGTGAACAAGTGGTGTTTGTAACGTGTTGTCAAGATTTTTATTTGTATCAATCTCCGATATTTCATTCATGAGCAGTATATGACTCTGGAAGATGCGTAACGTTGTCTTGTCAATAGTAAACATTGTGTCATCAAGGTTATTCTGCTGTGAAGCATTGTTATCATTTGTCACGCCTGCAACACTCATCTCTGACCTACTTAAACCTTCTGCAGTAGGCCTGAAGTTCAGTTGTTCGATCTCGCAATTCTACACCATCTTGGCTGATAGTGTTTTCGCTGTTGCTATCAACAATGGACATATATTTTTCTGCCATGTTGTATGAATATGTAAAAATAAAAATTTCACGAAAAATGTTAAAATTTCATATGCTAATTATTACTCTTGATAGTTATAATTTACGCAATGTGAAAGCCTGTTTTACATCTATTATGAAGCACAAACTACTGTGTCACATAGTTTTACTAACAACGCATATCACACTGAAACATTCCTGTAAATTACCCCCCATAAAATTCAAGGAAGGGAATAATGAGGAAAAGGTTTCTATCTACATCAAAAGAGGCGCTATCAAGTGCAACCATGCAAGCAAATTGTGTAGCCATCCTACCCTTGCTGTACCAAACAAAACAGCTTACTATGGAAAATTTTACATAACCTGTGTCCAATTCGTATCCCTTTCCAAAATTTTCTCCTCAGTTTTTATCTTTTTGCTTTACATGCTCCCCACTGTGATTCTTGCAAACAGCAAATAAAGACAATTAGTTTTTATTACTAACAACAATGCCATAGAAATTTCTTACTATGTCAGTAGCTAACAAACCCTGCTTACAACCGGTGCCCTGAAGTCATGGCACTCAGGTCGCCAGTTTTGTTATAATAATAAAAAAGGAAATATACACTCCTGGAAATTGAAATAAGAACACCGTGAATTCATTGTCCCAGGAAGGGGAAACTTTATTGACACATTCCTGGGGTCAGATACATCACATGACCACACTGACAGAACCACAGGCACATAGACACAGGCAACAGAGCATGCACAATGTCGGCACTAGTACAGTGTATATCCACCTTTCGCAGCAATGCAGGCTGCTATTCTCCCATGGAGACTATCGTAGAGATGCTGGATGTAGTCCTGTGGAACGGCTTGATGGAGACTATCGTAGAGATGCTGGATGTAGTCCTGTGGAACGGCTTGCCATGCCATTTCCACCTGGCGCCTCAGTTGGACCAGCGTTCGTGCCGGACGTGCAGACCGCGTGAGACGACGCTTCATCCAGTCCCAAACATGCTCAATGGGGGACAGATCCTGAGATCTTGCTGGCCAGGGTAGTTGACTTACACCTTCTAGAGCACGTTGGGTGGCACGGGATACATGCGGACGTGCATTGTCCTGTTGGAACAGCAAGTTCCCTTGCCGGTCTAGGAATGGTAGAACGATGGGTTCGATGACGGTTTGGATGTACCGTGCACTATTCAGTGTCCCCTCGACGATCACCAGTGGTGTACGGCCAGTGTAGGAGATCGCTCCCCACACCATGATGCCGGGTGTTGGTCCTGTGTGCCTCGGTCGTATGCAGTCCTGATTGTGGCGCTCACCTGCACGGCGCCAAACACGCATACGACCATCATTGGCACCAAGGCAGAAGCGACTCTCATCGCTGAAGACGACACGTCTCCATTCGTCCCTCCATTCACGCCTGTCGCGACACCACTGGAGGCAGGCTGCACGATGTTGGGGCGTGAGCAGAAGACGGCCTAACGGTGTGCGGGACCATAGCCCAGCTTCATGGAGATGGTTGCGAATGGTCCTCGCCGATACCCCAGGAGCAACAGTGTCCCTAATTTGCTGGGAAGTGGCGGTGCGGTCCCCTACGGCACTGCGTAGGATCCTACGGTCTTGGCGTGCATCCGTGCGTCGCTGCGGTCCGGTCCCAGGTCGACGGGCACGTGCACCTTCCGCCGACCACTGGCGACAACATCGATGCACTGTGGAGACCTCACGCCCCACGTGTTGAGCAATTCGGCGGTACGTCCACCCGGCCTCCCGCATGCCCACTATACGCCCTCGCTCAAAGTCCGTCAACTGCACATACGGTTCACGTCCACGCTGTCGCGGCATGCTACCAGTGTTAAAGACTGCGATGGAGCTCCGTATGCCACGGCAAACTGGCTGACACTGACGGCGGCGGTGCACAAATGCTGCGCAGCTAGCGCCATTCGACGGCCAACACCGCGGTTCCTGGTGTGTCCGCTGTGCCGTGCGTGTGATCATTGCTTGTACAGCCCTCTCGCAGTGTCCGGAGCAAGTATGGTGGGTCTGACACACCAGTGTCAATGTGTTCTTTTTTCCATTTCCAGGAGTGTATATGTGAATGGAACAAAATTTGAAGGATAATACAATTGCAATATTAGAAATGTTTTGCTTGTACAAAAACATAGGCTATTCGGACTTCATCTCTTACATTTCAATTGTAGATGCAGGCAGCCAACTTCAAGGACAGCAATGCATGTCAAAAAATGAAGAAAATCCTCCGTACTTGGATCCACGTCACTTCAATAAAAATACTTAATACTATTGTTAAGTCTTCTCTTATTCATATAAATGTATAATACATAACACTCATGATACTTCATACTTTAAGCAGTACATCTTAACCATCCTTCCACATACAAGAGAGAGAAAAACAAAATCATGTACAAAGAAAAATTAATGATGGTTTTTTTTCATTTGTCTGCATCTTACTGTGCATTCATAATTAATGTATTTGCCGACACTTATGGTCGATCCTGGGGGGGGGGGGGGGGTCTTTCACCATGTACCTACACAAGGGTTACTCAACAGATGGTAAACTGAGATTTATCCCTTATTTTTGTGTGATCAACAAAATCTTTCCAAGCTTGTGATATAAACTGAGAATGATTGTCAGATAAAATTGTTTTACGAATGATGATTTGCTTACTGGTAGCTTTCTTAAGAGGAAATAGCTTTATGAACATCTAAAATACATCAAACACCACAAAAACATAACAAAATCCATTCTTAGACTTGAGAAAAGGTCCATAAACGTCCACAGATGTGAGAGCTAAGTTACTATTAGGAAGTATGTTTTGCATTTGGCCTCTACTTGTTTGGTTACTTACCTTCACTCTTTGACATTTGTCACAGCTGGCATTCCTCTTCTTGACTCTCCTTCCTATGTCATAAAAATAGATGTTTTCCTGAATCTTTCATGTGCATCTGGGTGAACCACAGTGACTAAAACACTCTTGCGTGTAAGTAATTAAAGCATCAATACATTATTCCGGCCAACATAGTTTCCAGTTATCCGAGTCAGTCTTATATCTCCTGAATAAAATATCTTTGTGTGCCTTATAAATGTGCTCAATATTTTCTCCACCTATCTTACCCAACATGCTGTTAACCAATTTCCAATTTTGATCATGATTTTGATATCTGCGAATGTCTTTGCAAATTTTCAAGATCTCTTTTTCCTCTTTCACACCTCTCAAGTACATAATTTTAAACTCTTTCTCTCCTTCTTTAAAGTTGTTAGATTATTCACTCCCTAAAGGTAGTCTAGACAAAGCATCAGTGACTATATTGTCTGTGCCCTTAACATATCTGATTTCATAACTGACCTGCTGTAAAAACGAGGTCCAATGAGTAATTCTGTTACGGTACAGCTTGCACACCTGGAGATAACATACTGCTTTGTGATCAGTATAGATGATGACTTTGTGACCTCGTAGATAATTTTTAAACTTGTTGAATGGCCAATGTATAGCTGAAAGATCTTCCTCAGTTATAGCGTATGCCTTTTCATGCTTCTGCAATACTGTACTAGCAATGCAAGAGATCTATGTTCAATAACACCTTCAACTTCAACCTCCTAAAATAAATTATCATCCAAACCAACATCACTACTGTCTGTCATAATACAAAAAGAGAGACGCAAATACAGTCTGAACAATATCTGACTGGCACAACTGTCCTTTAATCTCATGAAAAGCATCCTGACATTCCTGATTCCAATCCCAAATGGTATTCTTCTTCAAAAGTTCACACAGGCATGAAGCATTCAAAGCTTGGCTTCTACAAAATTTACTATACAATCCAGTTAACCCAAAAACTGATTTAAGCTGTTTTTGGTTGTGAGGAGTAGGAAAATTAGCAATATCATCAAGTTTCTCTTTATCAGGTGCAATTCCTTTCTCAGATATAACATGTCCTAAAAATTTAACTTCTTCCGCATCAAATTTACACTTACCTATTTTCAAAGTCATACCTCCTGATTCCAATTTTGAAAACACATCTCTCAACAGATCCAAATTTTGTTCCCAAGTCTTTCCAGTGAGCAAAATTCCATCAACACACACAATTAATTTTGAACTCAGTTCACTTCCCAAGACAGAATCCACAGCTCTTATCAATTCAGATACAGATAAATTTAGCTCAAATGGCACCATACAGTATTGAAAACACTTACTTCCATACAAAAATGCAGTATACTTTCTAGAATTGTTTTCAAGAGTGATCTGGTGAAACTCAGAGGTCAAGTCCAAACTACTCATTTGTTTTACATAATCAAATTTGTGGAACAGCTCATCCATCTCCTCAGGATGGTCATTATCTCTCATAAGAAACTTATTAAGATGTTTAGAGTCCAAAACAATTCTCACTTGGCATTTATCTTACTTACCACAACTAAAGGATTATTGTAAACACTCCTACTTCTCTCAATGGTTATCCCCATTATTCCTATCCTCCTGATGTCGAAAATTTCTCTCTCTGTAGACACTTTGATCCTAATAGAAGTTACCATTATTTCTGTTTTTGCAATTACTCCCATTGTGATTTCTATCATTCCGATTTTTATGGTACATACTTCTTTCCACTGCCCTATCCAGCCTGTTGTTGTGAGCAAAATTCCATCAACACACACAATTAATTTTGAACTCAGTTCACTTCCCAAGACAGAATCCACAGCTCTTATCAATTCAGATACAGATAAATTTAGCTCAAATGGCACCATACAGTATTGAAAACACTTACTTCCATACAAAAATGCAGTATACTTTCTAGAATTGTTTTCAAGAGTGATCTGGTGAAACTCAGAGGTCAAGTCCAAACTACTCATTTGTTTTACATAATCAAATTTGTGGAACAGCTCATCCATCTCCTCAGGATGGTCATTATCTCTCATAAGAAACTTATTAAGATGTTTAGAGTCCAAAACAATTCTCACTTGGCATTTATCTTACTTACCACAACTAAAGGATTATTGTAAACACTCCTACTTCTCTCAATGGTTATCCCCATTATTCCTATCCTCCTGATGTCGAAAATTTCTCTCTCTGTAGACACTTTGATCCTAATAGAAGTTACCATTATTTCTGTTTTTGCAATTACTCCCATTGTGATTTCTATCATTCCGATTTTTATGGTACATACTTCTTTCCACTGCCCTATCCAGCCTGTCAACATATCATAATAATTGTTCGAGGCAATCATCAGGTCTGTGTACCAAATCCCACTGCTGCCTATCTGGTAATCTCCTTTTAAGTGCATCAGTCAAGGTCATTTCATCAAATGATTTGTCAAGATGTGCTAATTTTGTAAGTTGGTTCTTACAAAACTCTTTCAAAGTACCATCCCTACTCATATGATTAGGACCATTCAAAAATTCACTTTTGATTCTCCCCTGTTAAGCTCCAACCAAAATTTATTTAAGAAACCTTTCTCAAAACTTTGATATGTTACCCACATACTTAAAATTAAATGTACCCATGACAGAGCTTCCCCTTCGAGACATCTTTTAACAAGTTTAATTTTTTTATTGTCATTCATGCCTGATACAAAACTATCTCTACAGTGATGCAAAAAATCCACTGGATGTAAATTGTCTGATGGAAAACGTTTGGTGGGAGTGTTGGACCATGCAATACCTTTGTCTGCACACACACTTTGGTTCACATGAATTTCTTGAAATACTGAAATTTTTTGATCTAAAACAGTTACAATACATTGCATATTGTTTTCAACATTTAAAACTTTTTTGGTTTAAACTGATGATGTTTTGTTCCATTTTTTCCACTACGGCCTTCTGTTCAACTCTGATATCGTCAACATTCTTTAATTGTCTTGCTGATTCAACTATCAACTCATTTTCCAAAACAATAAATTTATTTTCTGAAACATCATATTTTTCAGTCACACTTTTTAATCCCTCTGACAACACATATTTTAGCTCTGAAACTTGATTACTGATTTGGTCCATTTGGTCTTGTACCCTGTCCAATTTGCTATTGTTTTCCGTTCTTATTCCAGTTAACTGATCATTAATTGCACTAAATTTGCTCTTTGTCTTCATTTCCTCTAGTTTTGCCAAAATTAAATGCAAACTGTCAGTTTTTACTCTTTCTTTGCTGAATATGATTTCACTCGGCTCATACATGTCCTGACTGGATCCTACAGATTTCACTTCTACCTTTCTGCTACCCTCATCTCTATTCATTTTGTTAACAAGCACACAAGTCGACAAACAGACATCACAAATAGTTTGTACTTGTCTTTCCTTTTTTATGTCCCTTGTTGTAGTTGTAAAGTCTTCTTCCAATCAATCCAGTCTGTCATTGTTGGTAATAAGGCATCACTGTTGATTTGATTTACTTTGTTGGGCACCCCTCACTCTTCTTTCTTCATGTCATCGGAAATTCATTTATCCTTAAACTGCAAATGACACAAATCACTCTCCCTTCTTCTACAATAGACAAAACTTCATTAATAGTCAACCCAATCCCATCACTTGTAATCTCCTCCTCCCACAATTTGTTATTGCCACTACTATTGCCAATGGTAAGGTTTCTTTTTTCAAAAATATAAGAGGAGTAAGATTTACAATAAACTTTTTACTTATCTTCTTTTCTTGTAGTTGGCTCTAGTTCTTCATGTCTAGGGGCTGATACTTGAAGCTGAAATTTTCATATTTTGGGTTCTCATGGTTCCAACCAGCTTAAATAATTTTGAAGTAAGCCTGTGGAAATTTTTTGTTTTCATGATAATTTATGGACCCCGTATGACAAGATGGCGCTGGTAGGATTGTGTGGTGATACGATGCTCCAAAATCAGTTGAAATTAAATGGTTCTTTGTGCAGAAAGTGTAAAAAACTTGTAGTCAAAGGAATTTGATGCATTAAGTGCAACTTTTGGTTACATGAGAAGTGCGCAAACGTGTGTCTGCAATTTATAAATGACGATATTCAGTGGACATGCCTCGACTGTACTAGTGACTAAAATGCACGACTACCATCCACACTAAGTTCTAAGGATGAAATTATTCGTCTACTTCAAAGTGACATTGATGCTCTGAAAGCAGAACTGACGTTAATAAAGCAAATAAAATATTGCATTGAAACATGAAAAGCATTGTGCATGTGAAAAAACTTCAGTATTAGATGGACCTATTTCGGCAAATACGTGGAGTGATACAACTGAAAAACAACGAAAAAATTCAGCCACCATTATGAAAGAAAAAGAAACTGAAGAACCAAACAAATATAACTGGACCAGTGTAATGCACAAAAAAAGACAGAAAGAAGCATTATAGGTGACTCATTGTTGAAAAACATAGTAGTACCAAACTCCAAAATCGATGTTTGACCTGGAATCAGGACGCAACAATTGCATACACACCTAAACAACATCTTAAATTCAGCAGATAAGCATAGCAGAAATCCAAAAGGTGTTTTTATCCATGTGGGAACAAATTCGCTTCGAAACAACAGTGAGGAAGAAATTGTAAACCACGCAAGAAACCTCATCCGACTGGCCAGAAGACTCTACCCGAATTCCAGGATAATAATAAGTGTCATTGCGTACAGAAGATCAGTGAGTTACAGCTATGTGCAGAGAATAAATGGCAATATTAAAGAACAGTACAATAAACTAGGAGTCATTTTCATTGATTCCAACAAATTTCTAAGTGCAAAGTGTCTTGCCAAAGATGGTCTACATCTGAATAGGTTGGGCCCAAAAATATTCTGCAAGACTTGAGTCAAAGAAATTAATCATGATAGGTGCTACATCCTTGCTAAGATTTCATAACACACACTTAGTCTGATTAAGAAGAGGAATGAGATATCCTACAATTATCCGACTTTGGCAGCAGGCAGAACAACATCTGAGATATGACCAGCAGGTGTCCCTCAGTATGGAGCATAGACAGAGCACCCTGGAGGTGAGAGGAATGAGAGTGGAGAAGATGTTGGATGCACACCCGTATCTTGGGGTGGGCTCAATATTGATATCTGGCCATTCACCCCTGAACTATTCATCATAAATTATACTGGGAAAAGTTTAAGAATACAGTAGAATGCAATAGCTGATCCATTTAGTATGTTTGCATGATTCAGCTGGAGGAACACTGTAATAAAAACAGGGACCAAAGTTAGATTGTTACTGCAACACATAGTTTCAGTGTGTAATTCATATCCAATAAATCAGATACAATGATTCTTTAAAGTAAATTTCATTTATAGGCAATGCTAATACCTTGATAATAAATTAAAATGTCCTCTGGTTTGAATTTTCTTGCAACATTCTTTTTCAGAGAGAAGTTGACAGTGATGGCATTTTAAGTTTTTTTCACCCTAAAAGCTATGTAAAACCATTTTATGAAGATGTTGATGATTCATCCACAAACAGAAATAAAGCAATAGCAAAAGTGCAACAAGAATTAATGAGAAAAAAGGCACACAGTGCCCGCACAGGATCATTACATAAAGCGCATGACAAAAAGAACATACAAATGCTGCAGAAAATTGGAGACTTCAAAGTGGTTCCTGAAATCAGCTTGGATGTATGTATAATGTTTCTTATAATTTTTTGTGGCTTTTTCTTTTAAATTTTTAAGTTAAGTATATCATTTTATGATTTTTCAGAGTTCAAAATATGATGTGTGTTTTGAATGTGGTAGCAAGAAGGACAAGTTGCTCATTCCATGTGTGAAATGCCAGACTATCAAGTTTTGTTCAGAAAAATGTTATAAAGCAAGTATGGAAAAGGTTACACTCCATCAGTGCAACTTATGTAAGTGAAAAAAGTTTGTACACCTCAAGAGAATAACAAATTTTTAAAGAATATTACCTTCAGAAGAAGTAATATTACAGTGGACACACAAAACATTACATCCAAAAATTTAAAAAATGCTTATTACCAATATAATTTCCTTTTTATACAAATGTATTTCCTTTTTATAAAAGACTGCATTATTAGCCCACTATCAGGCTGGAAGTACAGGTTATGTCCATTTCATACATTGTGACGGGACCTTATTGATAGCCCTTAAGGTAAAACCCCATTCACAGGGCCATTTATTATGGTTTTGTCAATTCCTCAATGTACACTGATCAGCCAGAACATTATGACCATCTACATACTACCAATCTGAGTCCATCCAGGTGATAGCAGTGTCACCTGGTGAGGAATGACTGCTAGTCAGACACATGCACGATGTATGAAGTATCAGTGAGCGTGCTGTCTGTGAGTAGAATGGGGAAGGCGCGCAATCTGTCTGAGTTTGACCAATGACATATTGTGATGGCCCAGAGGCTCAGCACAATAATTTCAGAAACTGTTCAATTTGTCAGGTGTTCGAGGAGCCCTGTGGTGAATGTCTTCAACATGTGGCAAAACCAAGGTGAAACCATGTCCAGATCTCGTGAGGTTGGGTGGACACCTGTCATTACATATGTCGGATGTCATAGGCTGGACAGACTGGTAAAACAGGACAGGCAGTGAACCATGGGAGAACTAACATCACATTTTAATGCAGGGCAGAGTTCAAGTGTTTCTGAACACACAGAGCACCGACCTAGCAATGGGCCTCCACTGCCAACAGCCCAATCAAATGCCAATATTAGCACCACAACATCAGCAACAATGACTGAAATGGACATGTGCCCATCAGCAGTAGATGTTGGCGTAGTGGCAGAGTGATGGGAGTGTGTGAATCCATCGCCTTCCAGGGTAACAGCTCCTTGACACCTGTACTGCGGGATGGAGACAAGCTGACAGCAGCTCCATTATTCTCAGGTGAGCATTCATGTGGGCATCTATGAGTCCAATGGATCTCATGCAAGGCATCACGATGGCCAAGGAATATCGTACACCGGTTGCAGACTACATTCACCCTTCATGACGATCATGTTTCCTGACATCAGTGGCATTTTTCAACAAAATAATACACCATGTCACAAGGCAGGAGTGTGATGGAGTGGTTTGAAGAATTCAGTGGTAAGTTCCAATTGATGTGCTGGCCCCCCCACACACCAGATCTGAACCCAACTGAACACTTCTGGGATGTGACTGAAAGTGGCATCATGGCTCATTGACCCCCTCCCAAGAATTTATGGGAATTAGGCAACCTGTTTGTGCAGATGTGGTGCCAGTTCCCTCCAGTGACATACCAAGGCCTCATTGCTCCATGCCACTACATGTTGCCACTGTTGTCCATGCCAGAGGAGAATGTACTGCCTATTAGGTAGATGGTATTTTGTTCTGGCTGATCAGAGTACATAAGTGGTTATATGATTCTAAAATGGGTAAATCTCTGAGGAAGTGGCAATGGGAGTGAAGGAGTATATTTGCATATTTATGTTGTATAGTAGTCACACTAAGCAGTGTAGTAGGATGTACTCTAAAAATAATGGTAGGAGCCTAGCTACTTGTTCAGTGGCATATGCTTGCATCTCCTTTTGCAAGACTAGTGGATTATATTTCAGCTCTCTTCAGATTTGTAACTAACATTAATGTATATCCTGCTTCAACTATTCCTATTTCTTCAATCTCTATGTGTAAATATAAGAAATAACAGTAGTCATATTGTTTCTGATACATTCTATAAAATCACCTATAAACAAATTGATTCTTCAAAATTAAAACTGCAGGCTAGTAAATATGTAAAAATATAACCTAATATATGGTGACAATAACACCTTCCACACTCTAGACCTACACCAACAAAAGCTAACATGGATTCAGTACCTGTGGTTCCTTCATCTAGTTAAAATACAAAAAATGAAAGTAATAATAATAATTGTAGTTTTTATTATTGTCTGTAGTAAAGATAGATGTAATGAAGTCAAATAATTTCACTGAAAGCTTGTTTCATACATCTATCATGTTTGATCTTTCAGCATCCTTCACTGATGTAGAACAAATTTTGGAAGCTAATAAAAGGGCTTTGCTAGAACAAGAGAGGGAAAAATTGGGTACTGAAACTGACAAGCAACAAGATAGAAAAGGAGTAAATGAAAAAGAAGAAAAGGATTCTAATGGAGAAATAAAAACCACTAAACTGAAGAAGATGAAGAGTGATGAGGATGAGAAGCTCTTTGATGAAAAGAAAGATAAGAACAAAAGGCAACAGGAAAAGGAAGAGAAGGAAGGAAAGCAACAAGGAAGTCAAATCACAAAGTCATCTCCCATAACTGATAAGGAAATAGTGAAAGGAAAATTTTTGAATGGAACATCAGACAGTTCTGTTAAAAAGAGGGAAGAAAACAGTGCAAAGAGAGGAGCAGAAAGAGGCAGTGAAGATTACAAACTAAGAAATAGAGTTACACCATATGTTGCCTTAGTATTGAATTTTGGTGCTGATAGTGAAACTTCCTTTGACAATTTTCCACTTCCATATGTAGTCCTCCGGGATGGATGCCTATACTATCGTCTTTATGGATCAAAACCACATTTACTTGAAAACTATAGTTTACTATGAGACTCTGGTATTAAGTCAGTTGTAAATAACTTAGCACAAATATTGTAACAAGTTCAAATAAACATAAGAAACAAATATACTTATTACTGAAAAGTTGTTTTTTAATTTTGCAATAAACAATGTTGTAAATAATATTCCACAAAACATTTCAACTTTTCTGGGTGTTGATATTACATTGCTTATATTACAGCTACAATTCAAGAACAATTCCAGAGTGAACATGCATGGCCACTTGCTTAGTAAGTACAGTTATGAATACACCTAAGAAAACATCGTATTTTGTGAAGAATAAAGTAATTGTGCTCCTTCCATTAGCTGTGCCGGGACTAGTTAGGTAGTAATGAAAGTCAGTTAACTTTATTATGTTATGATCATGGTGCATTTCATTATGGTGAATAGTTTTCAACAATGAAGTTCATGATTGAATATAATATTAGGTATATGACCACTGAAATGTACCAGGAGGGGGGGGGGGGGGGGGGTAGCATATTTTCTTTACTATATAGTAGTTGATACCAATGATTAATATTAAACTCAATAATGTAATTATTTCATTCAGCAAATTTTATGAAAAGGGTAGTTGCTACTCACCTTATAACAGAGATGCTGAGTCGCAGATACGAACAATAAAAAGATGGTCAGAAAGTGAGCTTTCGGCCAATGAAGCCTTTGTCAAAAATAGGTAACATACACACACACACTAATGCAAGCACAACTCACACACACATAACAGCAATCTCTGGCAGCTGAGACCACACTATGGGCAACAGCACATGATGGGAGAGGCAACTGGGTGGAGGTAAGGAGGAGGCTAGGGTGAGGAGGGGGAGGGACATCAGGGTAGGGGTAGCAGATGGTAAAGAGCTGTTAGTGGGAGTGTGCAGGGATGAGGTGGGGAAAGGGTAGCATGGTTAGGTGCAGTTGAAAGGTTAGACAGAGGGTGGGGGAGAGAGGGGGTCTAGCAGGAAAGGAGGGAAGTAAAAAGACTGGGTATGTTTGTGGAACAGAGGGGCTATGTAGTGCTGGAATGGGAACAGAAAGAGACAATGTGGGTAAGGACAATGAGTAACGGAGGTTGAGGCCAGGAGGGTTTTTTGCTGTGCATATCTGTGACTTAGCATCTCAGCTATGTGGTGAGTAGCAACTATCCTTTTCATAATATTGTCACATTCCACCCTGATTTTTCCATTGTTTGATTCAGCAAATTTTGTTACTTTCAGAAGCCCTTTTTTTAGGCTGTGTCTAAGAAATAGCAATAAATGAAATGTATTCACAGTTGCCAAATGGACAACCATCAGCTGCATACTGGAATGACAATAATGAAAATTTGCACTGAACTGGGACTCGAACCTGGATTTCCCATTTATTGTGAGCAGTCGCCTTACCATTCAGCTATCTGAGCATGCTCCATGGCCACACCCAAATTTCCATTTGCCATTATTGCCGCACCATAACATTATGTAATTCCTGTACAAGGGAGGACATTTTAGAGGAAAGAAGGGTAAAGTGGCCAGGCTGGGAAAAGTGGCCACTGCTTATTTGATATCTTTAACAGTGCTGCTCCCTACTGAGAAGTGGACAAACTAGGTGTAATTGACATCATTAGTGTTGTTAGTGTCACTGACAAAGGAAGCTTGCTCTATTTTCTTTCTGTGGAAAGGTTTAGGTTTTTCAATTGTTTAATGTAAGTCACTCATGTTACTTTAGTTGCTTCACTTTTATGTATAGCAATAGGTTTTCGTGATGTCATGGTTCACACATTGCTTTGGCTTACAAATATAAGTCATTGTCATTCCCTTTGGTTGTATTGTTTTGCGTGTGAACAACCGATACAGACATGTCATCTGATCAGGAAAATTGGCCATGCTACATGTCAGGAAAACTGGCCAAGGTCGCCACCTTTCCTGAGGGATGGTTGCTATTCCCGACAGTGCATTTTTGATCTATTTATTCCAATGAGAATTAGCTAATTCCACGTTTCATGCATAGTATAACAGCTGAAATTAAAACATTACAAATAGTTTTATACAAAGAACTAATATCTGTTATTCTGCCCTTCTGCAAGGATTTGCAAGCGCTTGAAAATCCCAAGAAAATAGATCTGGAAAACAGAACAACGAACATGGGATGCTGTTGTGATTCAAAAGGCAATTGAAGTAGTATAGAATGATAACATGCCTTTTACACTAGCAGCAAAGAAATTCAATACTCCACATAATACACTAAAACAAAGAGTTCTAGGGAAAAACAGAGATGCCATTCGTAGTAAAAAGGTTACGGGTAGCTTAAGGGCAGTTTTCAGTTAAGAATAATAGCAAGAAACCCTAAGTTACATTTTTGAAATGGGAAAGAAATTTTATGGAATTACAGTGAATGACCTGTGATTGATTAGCATTCCAGTTGGCAGAGCAGACCACGTCATTTCAACAAAGAGTCTGAAATGGCAGGCAAGGACTGGTTGTGTGTTTTAAAGAATGGCATCCTAATATTAGTCTTAGGAAGCCAGAATCTACCTCTATGGCTAGAGCACAAGCGGTTAACAAGGCAAATGTAGACAAGTTTTTTATATCCTTAAAACACTGCTAGGTAAATGATTTCATCCAGCTAATCACATTTATAATGTAGATGAAACCAGTCTTCTGACAGTTCAGTCCAAGAACAGTGAAGCTTTTGCACTTAATGGAAGATGACAAGTCAGAGCCACTACTTCAGCTGATAGAGGTTTGCTCTTGACTTTTGTGGTGTGCATATCTGTGGGAGGAACTTTCTTTGCCCCTTTCACAACCTTCCCTGGGTGAAGAATGAAGGTTGAACTTAAAAAGTAGAGCTCCACAAGAAAATGAATTTGCATGCTATCCTAGTGTGTGGATGCATAGTGAAACTTTTTTGGATTGGTTTGAACATTCTCTAAAACATGCAAAACCAACTGTTCAATATGCAGTTCTACTAAACCTAAGTGGTCACTCTATCCATATTAAGAACATAGGTTTCATTGAGAAAACCAGAGAAAATCATACAACTGTTATGTGCTTGCCCCCACACAGTGGCCACAAGCTCCAGCATTTGCGTGTGCCATTCAAGTCTCCTTTTAAAACCTTCTACACACAAGCTTGTGAAAAATATCTTCACAACAATCCAAGAAGAGCTATTACACAGTTTCAAATAAGTACACTCTTGGGTGGACTGTTTCTTTGTGCAGCCATTCCAGTGACAGCAATCAACAGCCTTAGAAAGTTACCAGTGAAGACTATAGCGCAGCCAAGGTTACCAATATTCCTTCAGGCAGTGACACTAATATTGCGCCTTGTCCTTCTCACTGCAGCTTATGAGCTATCTTCAAGTGCAGGCTGCCTTCAGATCATAGGTGATAAGTCTTCTTCAAGAGGAGGTTCCCGTCAACGTTCATCCACCAAAGAACATCCCTCTGAATATCCAACAGGTGAGTTCTACATAATTCCAAAGGATGTAAAACCTTTGCCTAAGAAACAAAGTGTGAATCAAAGACAAACCAAGAGTAAAACATGGAAGACTGCCATAATTACTTAGAGCCCTTATGAAAATGTGTTGCCTGAAGCTAAAAGAAAGAATGATGAAGAGCTTTTAATGAAAAAAAAGATGTTTAAAGAAAAACAAACAGATACAGCAAATATTCTACAATGTAAGACAACACAAAATAAAGGTAGGCCTATGAAGATAAAAGTGGGACCAAACACTAAGATAATTTCTGCTAAGAAGAAACTTTCTCAAGAAGAAATGGAAAAAGAAAATTCCAATGAGCAGTACAGTGACACAAACTGCTTTTGTAGCTTGGAAGCATTTTCTAGATCTAAAGAAAATGAAGGATGGATAAGATGCTGGAGCGGTAAATGGTGGGCTCATGACCTGTGCACTGGATGTGATGAGGATGATCACAACTTCACATGAGAATTTTGTATATGACTTAATATTATTTCTGAGTGAATAAATTGTGAATGAATTAGAACGACAGAGGAACCCATAGTTAGTGATTGATTTCTCTATTTACATCACTAGTAAAATTAATACTTCTCATTCAGTTACCTTTTTGGGCCAACAATGTATTGAAATGTGTTTCTTTCTCATTTGTCTTATTGTTCTCCTAATAATAATCAATGGTGAAATGAAAAGTGTAAGCCTACCCATTTTTAAACTAAGCAGTCTATTTGGGAATGGTGGAAAAAGTACCAGACACTTTACCCCATTAGGTGTGGAAAAGTGGCCACTTGCTAAGCATTAAAAATAATGTTCATACATTTACCTTAGCTGTAAACATTTGGTGTGATGCCTTACAGTATGCAGATTCGAGATGTATAAGTAACGAGCTTCTGTTAATGACCATGGTTTCATGAAAACCCAATCTCGCTTAGAGTGTCCACTTTAACCATGTTCCCATAATCGAAAGTCACTGGCTGGTAAGCAGCAGACAAATATGATGTTGCAGTGCCTGTGTTGTTAAGGAGATTGCAGCAGTTTTCCTTGAGACATGCATGCACAACAGCATAAACTGGGAAATCCAGGTGCAAGTTCCAGTCCAGCAAAAATTTTCATTGTCATCATTCCCTTATACAGCTGATGGCTGCTCATATTCACATCTGTGAATATGTTTCATGTATACAGGATGATTTTTTCCACCTTTTACAAACTCTATGGATTGATTGATGAGAGGATACAGAACAAAAAAGGTCTAATGAGCTTATGTCTGGAAATGTTTGGTTTCCATGCTACAGGCCTTTCATTTGATCATACTTAGTTACAGAGACTGCAGTCTAATATGTGCTATACCACACAGCCACAGTTACAGAATGCATTGTTTCCTCCTAGAAGGGGCACTGTTCCTCATACATCATGACCTAACGCCCTGTCCTGCCATAGTAATTGGTAATGTTGTGTCCAGTTCACTTCTCTTGCTGACACGCCTTGTAGTGGATGTGATACAGCATTGTACACAATGGTTCCATATTCAAATCAAGACCTTGCTGCCATGGTGTTTACTTACGGAAAGTCAAATGGCAATGGGCGGTGGATAGGAGACCTACCCCCGTCAACAACAACCGCACATTCAATGTTTGCAACCGTGTTTCACCATTTGTCTGGGGAAGCAGGAAGCAGGAAACCATCAATCAATCAGTCAATCTTTTTATTCGTCCTTTAACAATATACATTGTATGGATGTAGTCAATTACAACATAATTTCTTATATTTAGTTTGTTTCTTAAAACTTGGATAATAAATACAAATATTTTATATCAGTATATATAAATAATATTACTTTTCCATATTCAGATATTCTTCAATGTTATAAAATTTATGTGTTAGTAAAATTGTTTAAGATCTACCTTGAATTTATGAAATTCTTTAATTGTCTTTATTGTAGCAGGCAATGCACTAAAAGGTATTTTGGGCTGGTGGTTTACACTTTTTTGGTAGAGTGCTCCCTTGTGGCTTTGTCTGTGAAAATCATCTCTGTTCCTTGTTTCATGGTTATGAACCTGATTGTTTAATGCTGAAAATTCCTGGTGACTTTTCAGAAAGCAGATACAATCATGGATGTACAAGCTAGGAAGAGTCACTATTTTAAATTCTTTAAATATTTCCCTGCGTGACACCCCTTTCATTATTCTAATAGACCTTTTTTGAAGTCTGAAAGCTTGTGTTGCCATACCTGTATTTCCCCAGAAGATCACAGCATTTCTAAGCAAACTGTTCATATAATCATAATAGGCACACAGCAATGATTCAGTGTTGCAACAGTCCTGAAGCATTCTTAGCACAAGGCAACATTTACTTAGTATTTTACTCAAAACTTCTAGATGCTTTTCCCATCTCAAGTGCTCATCCACCATATATCTAGGAATTTTTTGTATGGAGCTTGTGCAGTAACATAGTTCCCTAACTCAGCTTTTACTCTGCTTCTAGCATTACTTTTAATATTACTGAAATTCATCAATACCATTTTATCCTTATTTATGATCAAAGCATTATCACTAAACCATTTTCCTGTCTCATTTATTGTTCCATAGACACTCTGCTGTAGATTATCCTCGGTGTAACCTTTTATGAAAATGCTAGTGGTGTCACCGAACATCACCGTTTCTGTAACTGTCAGATGGTTTGGAAAATCATTTATATACACCAAGAAAAACAGATGGCTTAACACAGAACCCTAGGGCATTCCATAGCTAGTTTGTTTAGAAATCTGAAAGATACTCTTTGCCTTCATGACATATTTGTACTTTCTGTTACCTATCAGAGAGATAGGACTTGAACCATTTGAAGGTAAGTCCCCAGACACCATAAAATTCTAGTTTCATAAGCAGTAAGTCATGGCTGATTAGATCAAATGATTTATCTAAAGCAGTAGTTATAAGAATATCCTGCAGCTTAATTCATTCTTGTCCAAGGCATTTAAAACCATTTTCATGAATTGAAAGACTGTCATTTCTGTGGATCTGTTCTTTCTAAACCCATTTTGAGCATTAGTCAGTATTTTATTTTTATTCAGGAAGTTAGCTAGCCTTTCATACATTACTCATTCAATTACTTTAGAAAAACCTGACTGTAATGAAACTGGCCTATAATTACATATGTCAGCTGTGTTATCCTTTTTGTAAAGTGACTTTATTATGGAGAGTTTTACTTTTGATGGGAACACCCCTGTCCTGAAAGAAGTATTAATAATGTCAGTTAGGTGAGTATCTATACTGGTAGAATTATGTTTGATTACCTTGTCTGGAATTCCATCAATACCACAAGACATTTTATTTTGTAGTTTATTAACAGCATTTCTAACTTCACATTCTGTTACTGGGTACAGAAACGTTGTATTTTCACAAGTTGGTACTTTTATGTTTTTGTTGTTTGAATTGCAAATATTGAATTGCAAATATTTTTAATTAGGTTAAGTGCTATGTTCACATAATGTTCATTGAATACATTGGCTATCTGTTGATCATCTTCTATCACTTTAGCCTCGCTTTTAATTTTGAAATTATGGGTATTGGTTTGACATTTTCCTATGCTCTTGTTTATAGCCTTCCAAATAGATTTTGATTTATTACTTCCCTTGTTAATGTATGAATCATTGCTTAGCCTTTTTGCTGCCTGTAAAAATTTCCTATAGACCCTTCTATAATTCCTGTAGCATAGTTTTATTGCTGTATTTATTTTAGCATGTTTGCTTCAGTTTCTAAGGGTGATTGCTGATTTTTTAATCCCTTGTGTTATCCATGTGTTTGTCTTCTCACTGATTTTAATTCTTTTTAACGGGAATGCCACATTGTAGCAACATTTATAATCAGTAAGAAAACTGTCATACTTTTTGTCTACATCATCAGTTTGTTCTATGCCCCACTGCACACTTTTTAGCAAACTATTAAAAACCCTTATGTTGTTTGCATTAACAAGTCTTCTTTGAATATATTTTTCAGTGACTGTGCATTTCTTGTTGTTCTCATTCCTTGTCATCATTTTTAAAGCCATATGTTCAGAAAAGCCTGTAGCTGTTACTTCAATATTGTACTCACAGCTTTGTTTGTTGATAAATATTTGATCAAGTGTTGTTTAAGACCCATCCCTACATCTGGTAATTTCCTGCACAGTAGGTTGCATGTTGTATGAGTTAAACAGATTTAATAATTGTACCTTGCTCTTATTACTTTGTTAAAATTTACGTTAAAGTCAGCAAGAACTATTGTTCATTTTGACCTGCCTTTCAATTCACTTAAAAGATCATCTATATTATATAAGAATTGGGTAAAGTTACCTGATGGGGACGTATAGATGCAAGTAATGTTTAGATTTAACATTACTTCGAACACAGATGCATACATCTCCACATTTATAAGTTTCCCCACAAAAGCTACTTATTAAGTCAAAGTCTGGTATATTTGCTGCACAAATCTGAGTGTACCGAAGCCAGTGCTCATTGATACACAGCACAGAAACTTCTCTATGATTACAGTTTAAAATTACTTCCAGCTCACACATTTTCTTGCCTAGTCCTTGTACATTCTGATACAGCAAAGTCAAGCCACCTAGATTTGGTGCACAGCTCACCTTAGTGTCCCCTTCAGGCTGCTTGGTAGAAAAAAATCCTTCAAGTGTTCTAAATTGCTGCTACAAGATAATTTGTGATTTACTATACTAAGTATTTTTTTGGCCAGCAGTGTCTTCCCTAATCTGCTTAGGCCTTGACCATGTCTTGTATGGCAAGTTCTCAAGAAGTTACATTCGACAGAGGGTTTATGGTTACCACTGATACGTTCCTTAATATCTAAAAGAATTACATTTTTAAACCATTTGCAAATTGTTTCAAAATACTTGTTAGCCTTGGTTATTTCTCTGTTTACACATGATAATTCAATTAAATCATAACAATGAGGTATTTTAAATAATATAACATTTGTGTTTGTTAATTTGCCCAGTGTTGTCTTCAGAGCTGTTGTTGCTGCAGCTGTTTCATCATAGTATACATCACTGGAGCCACCTATGAGAACTGCAAAGTCACTCCTTGACAAATTATTTCAATCTTCAGTGTTGGTGAGGATATGGTTGAATCTTGCTCCAGGTTTCACTATGCCTTCAATTTTAATGAAGGACATACCTGAAATGTTTGGACACCGGACTTGGTGGAGAATGTGGATTCCACTGGTACTGACATTCCACTGTGGAAGGTAACTCTCATGTCAGTACCATGCAGCTGGCTCACCAGTACAGGGTAAGCCAAATGACCGTAACAGATTTTTCACATCAGGGGTAGTTTTTCACTGGTTTCTTCAACAGGCAACCACAATTCCAGGATTTTTATCATCTATCCTATTCACAGATGAGGCCACCTTTGTGTGAAGTGGTACTTCCAGATTTCATAACAGTCATCTGTGGGATAGTATGTAGAACCCCATGGTATGATGACAGCAAATCATTAGCATTGGTGCAGCTGGAATGTGTGCCTCGGATAACTGGCAACCATATTTTGGGACCAGTCTTCCTTCCATGTCACCTAACAGGCCGGAACTATTAGCATTTCTTTTGGATGGTGTTTGCCTTCCCTACTGGAAGATGTGCCATTGATGATTCAAATGGTGTGTCTTTCCTGGTTGATGGATCAGACAAGGGGGTTCCAGTTACATGGACTGCTCATTCACTGGATTTTGACCTATGCAATTTCTGGTTATGGGCCATCTCAAAAATATCATGTATGTAGAGTGCATTCCAGACATGAAGACACTGGAGTAGCGTACTCGTGCTGCCTTTGACAGTCTTCAGATCCAACCTGACCAGGCCAATGTGAATGTGTGACATAG
This sequence comes from Schistocerca nitens, assembly GCF_023898315.1. Taxonomy (NCBI): domain Eukaryota; kingdom Metazoa; phylum Arthropoda; class Insecta; order Orthoptera; family Acrididae; genus Schistocerca; species Schistocerca nitens. The sequence goes on along the minus strand of NC_064614.1, from coordinate 385,547,742 downwards.
AACATGCTATGGCGCATACACAAGTGTTGAGGCACATGGAAACCATTTTCAACACATACTGTAACCGTGGCTGTACGGCACAGTGCATATTGGGCCACAGTCTCTGTAACAATGTGTGACTGAATAAATGGTCTGTAGAATGGAAAAGATGCATTTCCAGACATAAGTTCATCTGACCTTTTTTTTCTGCATCCTGTCATTGATCAATCCCTAGAGTTTTTACTTGGTGGAGCAAATCGCCCTGTATATAATTTATTAATGCACAATATTCATAAAATTGTGGGTCAGGCTTATACACAACATAAAATAACATACCAACAAAAACAATCAGCTATTGACAAAATAATTTAATTGGATGGATAAAAATCTACTGCCAAGCAGCAGTAGAACACACACATAAAAGATGGTTGTAACTGGCAAGCCTTCAGAGCCAGTAGCTCCTTCTTCAGGCAGAAGGGTTGAAGGAGAAGGAGTGAAGGAAAAGGACTGGAGAGGTCTAGGAAAAGGAGTAGATTTCAGGTAAGTCACCCAGAACTGTGGCTAAGGGGAGACTTATCGCACAGGATGAGAAGAGCTGTGGGATGTGTAATGTCTCCCTATGCACTGTTTCTGCTAATAATGCTGTGATGACTGGTGTTTATGCTATGTGAAGGCGTAAAAGGCCTGAACATGCATCATGGTGACACATGAGAGCTGTTTTTACGGCCTGAAGCCGCCTTTCTACCGTACCATGACTACTGTAATTGTATCTAGCCATATGAAGATGTGGAATCCGCACAACTTGGAAATTATTTAAACAAAGAGGATTTTGAATGCTGGCCTTGATCATGCTATCCAGGTAGTGGTGAAGGTCTTTGCTTTTGTCACAGCAGAAATGTTGATGATACAGGGTGACAATTATTAAACTTTATGAAATAAAATTGTCATAACTTCTGAATGGTTTGCATTAAAACTGCACAGGTGGCCAAGGGGCATGATGGGAATTAGTATGAGCGTGCACAGTTTGGTTTAGTGATGAAGCCCACTTTCATTTGAATAGGTTCATCAATAAGCAAAATTGGTGCATCTGGTGGACTGAGAATCTGCATTTCATGATCGAGGTCACTTCACCCTCAATGGGTGATTGTATACTGTGCTGTATCCAGTCATGGAATAACCGGTGCAATATTGCTTGATGGCTTAGTGTCTACCAAACTGTAAGTGAAGGTTTTGGAAGATGATTTCATCCCCATTATCCAAAGTGTCCCTGATTTCAACAAGATATGGTTCATGCAAGATGGAGCTCCACCTCAATTAAGCAAGGGAGTGTTTGATGTCCTGGAGGAGCACTTTGGGGACCACATTCTGGCTCTGGGGTACCCAGAGGCCACTGGCATGGCCCTCTATTGGCCCCCATATTCACCAGATGTGAACACATGCTGCTCCTTTCTGTGGGGCTATATTAAAGACAAGGAATACAGCAGTAGGCTAACCCCAAAACTATTGCCGAACTGAAAACAGCCATTCAGGAGGTCATCAACAACATTGATGTTCCAACACTTCAGACAGAATTTCGCTATTTGTCTGCACCATATCATCGCCAATGATGGCAGGCATATCAAACATGTCATAATCTAAATCTGAATATCTGAGGTGAGGTTTACATGTTGAATAAAGTGTGTGCATGCCATAATTAGTAACTATTTTACATTTTTTTCCATATAGTTCAATAATTTTAACCCTGTATGTGTAGTTTCTGCCCGTTGAATACATCCATCCACCACTGTGAAAAGGTATCTGTGGCCTACAAGATCAGTTTTAATGTGGGAGAAAATTGCTGATAAGCCTTGAAGCTGCAAACTATGTCAATCCATTTTGCATTGCTGGCACTGAAAACTTGAATGAGACTATGCACAAGCTTCTTATTTACACAAAATGGTTGGTCAGTAACTTGATGGTCATGTTTGCCCTTGGGCGTGACAAATTTTGAACACTGTTGAAATCAGCTTTTTGGAGTTTTGGCAGAATGTAAGAACTTGGATTATGTCAAGAGATGTTGCATCATAGTGTCAACTTGGTGCATGACACCAGAATTTGAGGGACCCAAAGCCCTGTGGAAGTGTTGGTCAATACATGGTATAGCTGGTATGAGTTTTTTGCAGTCCATGGTATTCACCAAAAAAACAGGTGCATGAAAAGTAATTGTCATGGGCGTTTTCTGCTCCTTTTATGTGGTGCAAATGTATCATAACCTGACTGACAACTGAAATGCTGGGGAGAACCCTTAGCACTGGTGTTCTGGAAAGCAGAGACTATTTGGTTTGTGGTCTGGTGAGCTTCGATTTGTGGGCAGAAATATTTAACAGCATAATAAATTGTAAGCGGTTCTATGTAATTCATGCTCCACTGATGCTGTGCTGGTTGCATCATTTTGGAAAAAAAGTTGGTTGATATTTTGGTGTGCTGTTTTGCTAATGCCAGGGGTGCAGATGGTACTGAGTGAATGAGGAGCACTGCCCTAGTTTCACTCACTCAAAGACTGCAGAAAGCTTTTTTTCATCTCTGAGGTCTACTTGAGGGTTTACTGGCCCATTGTGTCATCTTGTGTGAGATGGTCTATGAGAGGCATTTGTATAGCCACCATTGCTAGAAGGTGGCAGAGATAAAAGCTGACAACTGTCAGTAACATCGTAACAGCTGATTGACTGCTGGCTTCATATGGGCTTGTTTTCTCCAGCAATGGATGAATGCTATCTTGTGAGACTATATGTCCTAGAAAAGGCACTTCTGCTTTGGTGAGGTTACACTTCCTTTCATTCAGTGTTATTCTGTGGTTATGTGACTGCTGAGACATTAGCTACACATGTTGCCCATTTATCCATGCATTTGGTAAGAACATAGAAATGTCATCATGGTATGTGAAGCAAGACAGAAGCTAACATTTCCAATGAGAAAATATTGCCTGTTTGTGCAGAATTGTTCAGGCTAAATGGCATACATAAAAATTCAGAAAGGTTACAGGGCATAATTACTGCCAACAATGGGATGTCACAGGCATTTCATTGTACATTTTATCGATCTATGAGGCCGAAAACTTTTGTGCCAGCCAACACACATGTAAAATCTTGACTTTTTGGTATAGGGTTCTTCTGTCTGTGACTCTCCTGTTCTTCAAAGCACAGTAATCACCACAGGGTTAGTGAGAGCTGTCTTTCTTGTGAATAAGCTGCAAGCAGTCAGAAAGATGAATTATCCCAACTTGGAGCATTTCTTTAAATACAGCCTTCGTTACAGTTAAGTACTGTAAGGAAATTTTACATGCATGGTACAAAATGGGTAGGGCAGGTGTTGCATGTTTAATGCTTCTACGCAGCATAATGTTTGATGCTGCTATGCTGTGCCAGTATCCATAAACTTGTCACAGACTTCACTTTGAGATCCACATATAATTTTCAAGAATGAGCACTTTCATATTGCAATTTTTCCATTTCTTTTTAGCAGCTTTCAGTTTCTTTCCTGTGGAGGACAATTTGGATTTTAAATCTTAGGCTTCATAACACTTTTTTTTTTCTTTTTCTATCTTCATTCTTTTTTTCCATAGTGTTTAGACTAGATTTAAAAGAATGGCAGTTACTCTTTAACTGCAAAAGATCTGTGGCACTGATGAAATCAACACCAACATCGATATGCATTCACCTTTGGACTCTTAAGCATTATCTATGGCTGTTCCAGCATGTTCAGTTTAGGTTAATAAATGAACTACTGCTAAAGGGGTGTAATTATTGGTGCAACCAACCCGAACAAACACCTCACTGGTGACCCTGAGTTGTAACGTCTTCCGTTTTCGCCGTTTTACTGTGTCCGCGACCTCCGCGTCGGTTATTTTCGCGTGTATTACATCGACACAGTATTCGAACAATGACTTTGGCCCAGCGCCTAATGCCAGACTTTGTGATCGACATGCATCGTGTTGCGGGCAATGTACACCCACCAGGGCTGCAACACAACGCCTCTCACTAGATGATTCCACCGATTTCGCCGGACGTTTTCGAGCCTGCAACAATAAGTGAGGTTAGGAGTGCGCATGACTCTGGCTATCAAACACCTTTGTTACCACCACATGTGCCCTCCCTCATTGACTGTGCAGTTACCTCTTACGGATCTCCGTGCAGTGTGGGACCAATGCCAATTTCTGCAACTGCCTCGTCAGACAACCTACTACCGCCAGAACAAAGATTTGCCATGCCAAAATCCATGCAGTACCACGCAGATACCTACCACGTGGCCGGAACTGCTTTGTTCACAGGTCTACCTCCTCAGCATCCGAGCACGCTCGCACCTGCCTCAGTTCAGCATCAGCACATGCCTTCCTACTTTGATACCTCGGCCTGCAACAGGAACAATAACATGTTATCTGTGCCTGACCTCCACCTCCGTCCTACTGCTATGCCTCAGCGTTCTATTCCACAACATTCACCCTATTTGCACACCGTTTTGAGTGGAGTGGCTATGAACAGTCAACATTCACACATTCCGTCACACGTTCGACGTCATCTCCCACACTGTGCTTCTGGACAGCCCGCACCTCCACAGCCTTCCTGCAACACAGGTGGTCCCGGCTCTGATCATACGTTGAGCTTTCCGTGGACTAACACGCGTTCTCAAACTTTGAACTTTTTCTCACCTGTTGCACCTGCGCCGGCTCCACTCGAGCTTCCGCTACCATTCTCGGCACATCTCGGTGCATCATCCGCGTCAGTCTTCCACGACGCGTCAATCCGAACACACCCACAACGTATTGAGCTTCTGCAACTGCAATTGACACATTACGGTGTCTCACCTGCGTTGGCCTTCCGCGTCATGACAAATCGCGCTCAACCACAACATGTCACCTTCATGCTGCCACCCGAACAGCCATCATTGCCACATCCCCTGGAGGCACACTCTCCTGGAATACTACAGCAACAACAGCTCGATTCAGGCAGTGCCCCAACGAACTCAACTCAATCTGTTCTTCCAAACATTCTACAATGCTTACCAATGCTGCCGTCTTTTAATCCTGACAGAGCAACAACCTGGTCGACGCCCCGAGCCCATCTGCCGGGTACACTTTAGTGAAAAATACAATTCTGCGTCAGCTTGCACACTAATCTGAGGCAGCAATACGGCAAGTGCTCCAGGTCGAGCAACTAGGCAATGACAAACCTTTCAAGCTCTGGAGACAGCTACATACCCTGGTCAGCGCCAATCTATGCTCTGACACAGCTCTCCTCGCCATCTGGTCAGATAAACTTTCTCCTCACATCCACTTTGCCCTGACTCAAAGGTCGCCTGAACCTGTCGAGCAAAGAATGACAATTGCTGACAAGCTACACGATGCATCACTGCTGTATTTCGCCAGCCATTGCCTACCTAACAAGTCTCAGGTTCAGGCTCATTGCCCTGAGGCCAGACGCAGCCAGGGCTCTACTGTGCCAACCATTATGCTCGCTCCGGGAAGCAGGTAACTAGCAACTGGGACGTCACCGGCTCCAACCCACTGTCACGCCCCCTACTGCAACCGAACCTGCTGCGACCACCAAACCTCGGCCACCGCCACTGGCAATGAACTTTCTACAGGAAATGGAACCGAACTACGCATACTCTTACTTCCACACACGGTTTGGTGAGGTGGCATGGAACTGCAGATCACCATGCTACTTCCCAAACGCCAATTGCAGGTAGGTCCGGGTGCCACCTCCTGCGCACAACATGACAGGCACCCCCCAGTGCTCCATGCTGTCTGGGAACGATCGGATAATTGCTGACAACTTTACATTAAAGACATTTCGTCAGGATACCTTTTCCTAGTGGACACAGGTGCCGATGTTTCGCTGCTGCCTACGTCCTTAGCGTCGTCTGACATCCACCCTCATCATACTTCACTGCAAGCCATGTATTCAACTAAACTATAATACTTGGGTTCAACTCCCCACGTCGTCTCACTCTCTGCAAACTGCAAACTCGAGTGACTTTTTTAGTGTGCGAAATTAACGAACCTATACTAGGCATTGACTTCTTGCGACATTACAAACTTTCACCGGACCCAGTGCGAAACACCATGTTTCATCATCCATCCAAGACTCACTTCCCCTGTGCTCCTTCGAGCAACACAGCAACTCCCCCCCCCCCCCCATCCCCCTCCAGTGACACATCGGTCCGGGCCTATCTCATCTGTACATGCTCGTCTCTGTCGACGATGTTACAAGAAACCACACACAAGTGCCTTGTCAAGCTTGAGCTTGAACACGTCGCTCGCCTACGTAAGGAAAACTTTGAGCTCTCCCTCCGGCTCCACGAAACACAGCTCCAGCTCTCCGATGCAGCAAAGGAATTACAGACACTACAGCAAGGACAAAGCAAGGTCAGTAAGTGCGCCGAATCTGCTTGCAATCCCAGCAATCAAGCCTCCGTGTGTTTATGTCTCGCTACCCCTCGCAACTGTGCTATCAAGACTGCCATAACGTGTACTGACAGTTCTGCAGGGCCAGACCCTCCTAAGACGGCAGCGTTTGACACTCAGCTGGACATAAGTGAGCGTGCACGACGAGCATCACGTGTTCCCAAACTGACGGCTCCTATCCCACCCCCCGTGGAAAGCACCTTGAACTATGCAACTTTGGCTCCTGCGCGCCGCCGTGCAATCGCCACTGACAACACAAACAGTGTACTCGCACCAAGCATTTCGCTTGCAACCATGCTGCCACAGGCCGCGCCCTCGGACAATGGACTCACTAACGGCTCACGAGCTCTACCGAGCTCACCCAACCATAATGCCACTGCTTCAGGCCAGCGTCCATCTTGTCACGTTGACTCCTGGGACACTTCGCCGCCTCGGCTCCCGTCGGATCCGCCGAGTGGCTATGAACACGACCACGCCTCGCCTGTCCTGCCCGCCACACATTGTAAAAAACTGCCTCCCGTGCCGCCGGCAACATTTTCGTCATCACCAACGGCACGGTACACAAGTTTTGCCTCACGCCAGGTCCCCCATCTCCAGTAAACCACGTCGACTTTGTCCCGAGTGCCTCTCCGACCTTAAAAATCAGATTTCTGAACAACTAAGCTCCGGCATCATTGGACCCTCTGCCAGTAGCTGGTCTATGCCTATACATATGACACCCAAGAAAGACGGGTCGTGGTGCATGTGCGGAGACTACTGTTGACTACACGTACGAACAATTATGGACACTTACCCCATACCCAACATTGCCGACTTTACCAGTTCCCTCGCAGGTGCGACCACGTTCTCTCTCATTGATTGCAAATGGGCCTACCAGCAGATCCCCATGGCACCTGAAGACATCAAGAAGACAGCAATCACCATCCCGATCGGGTTATTCCAGTTTCGATTCATGCCCTTCGGTCTGAAAAACGCAACCCAGACCTGGCAACGCTTCATCAACAAAGTGCTATTCGACCTAAAATTCTGCTTTGCGTATCTTGATGACATTGTTGTGTTCAGCTCCTCCATCGAGGACAACATTCGATATGTGCAAACTGTTATGAACACTCTTGCAGCAGCAGGCATCAAGACCAACCAGGACAAATTGCAGCTACATCAACCCGCTGTCACTTTTCTTGGTTTTCGGGTCTCTGCCAATGGCATTTCACCGCCTCCTGAGAATGTACAAACAATACTAAACCTACCCAGACCTTCATCATTCAAAGAGCTCCGGCGCTATCTGGGGACAGTTAATTATTATCGCCGACATCTACCTTGGGTTGCGGAGATTCAGGCTCCACTGACAGACGCCTTGGCAAGCACCAATACTTCTGGATATTGGCCCATTCCATGGACCCCTTCTATGACTGACTCTTTCACTGCCCTCAAAAATCTTCCTGCCGAGGCCTGCATCATCGAGCATCCTCATCAGAATGCGCAGCTTTTCATCACCACAGACACGAGCAATACTGACATCGACCTTGTCCTTAGCCAAACAATTGACGGCCAAACTTCGCCTCTGCAGTTCTTCTTGCGCAAGCTCACCTATGCACAATGGAAATATTCCGTGTTTGACAGGGAGTTGCTCGCCGTCTACGAAGTGATTAAGCATTCTAAGCGTGATGTTGAGGGATGCCCTTTCTATGTTTTAACGGACCACAAACCCCCGGCTGCGGCCATTACAAACCTACCAGCTGACCTGCCTCCTCGCCGCTTCACATACATGGACTTCATATCTCAGTTCACCACCAATGTCAGACACATAAAGGGTGCTGACAATATAGTTGCTGATTTCCTTTCTCGAATCGACACCGTCCATTTGCTGTTAGACCTCTCTGAACTGCCTAACTTCCATCCCGCCGACGAGGAAATACAAAACCTGATTTCAGATACTACTTCTTCACTACACTTCGTCCACACCACCTTTTCTGGCGTTTCTGGTGAGAACTGGTGTGACGACAATATGGGCATATTACGCCCTTTCATCCCAACCACGCTCCTTCGAGCTGTCTTCAACGCATTGCATAATTTAGCCCACACTGGTGTTCGTACGTCCGCCCGCCTGGTAGCGGAGGGCTTTGTGTGGAGAAATGTCAACAAGGCCTGCCAGCAATGGGCACGCCCCTGTGTCACGTGTCAACGCTGCAAAGTACAAAGTACACAAGCACACTTCACCCCCCCCCCCTCGGCGCCTTTTTGATCCCTCCTGGGCGTTTCCAGCATATTCATATTGACATTGTTGGCCCTCTCTCCCCCTCTAACGGCTTTCGTTATGTCCTCTCGTCTATCGACCAAACAACTCGTTGGGTCGAGGCTGTTCAACGGGATTTGTAACATTTGTGGCATCTGGCGCATCCGTACCACAGCATATCACCCGCAAAGTAACGGGCTAGTCGAGCGCTGGCGTTGCACTTTCATGGCGGCTCTTCAATGCCACGACTCTCTATGGACAGAGGCCCTTCCCCTTGTGCTACTCGGCATTCTTGCGATCTATAAGGAAGACCTCAAAGGCACAATAGCAGAGTTTGTATACAGCCAGAACATTGTTCTCTCTGACGAACTTGTGAGCCCTTCTGCTTCTCTCCCTCAGTCCGATTTACCTTCCTTCGTGGACCACGTCAGATGCCACTTCATCAACCTCCATATCCCTCTGCCCGCCAGCCATTCCCGCCCTAAGGTTCACGTCCCGAAATCTCTGGACAATTGCGAGTATGTCATGCTCCGAGATACAACTGCCAGTGCTCCCCTCCAACCTTCATATACCGGCCCGTACCAAGTTCTCTGGCGCTCAGCCAACACCTATGACATCCAGATGACAGATTCAGCTGTTACAGTCTCTCTCAACAGACTTAAGGCTGCTGATGTCAAGCCTTCTTCTACCCCCCTTCAGACCACGATCACGCCACTCACTGTCATGGCTCAAGACGCCCCGACCACTCCCTCCACGTCGGACTAACACACTCGATCGAGTGATTTCCAGCTCCTATCGTCGAGCTCTCCTCCGACCTTGCGCTCTACTCGTCTCACACACTCCATCGAGTGACCACATGCTCCCCACGTCGAGCTTACCTACGATCACGCCCTTGCAGCCAGGACCTTCACCAGTCCCTTTGACCTCTCCACAGTCGCCTGCCTCGCCCTGTCGAGGTTTCTCACGTCCCCCCGTCTTGTACGTGCCCTCACTTGAGGTGTTTGTGGCTGTCCCCCCGGACATAATCCATGACATCTCAATAATACTGCGCGATTATACGCTATTCATCGTGTGTTTCTCTTCATCCAATTCTCATGACACAAGTCCACCATTCCCTGCCACCTGGTGAAATGTGTTCCCCTCCCGCCCGATGTCGACCTGGACATGCTTCGTGTGTTCACCACGCCCACCAGAGACATTGTCTTCGTCGCTCCGTTCCATCCGCAAACTGCCAGCTAACCTGTCGCCGCACAACCAGCACGCCCAGTACGACGCCCGGCTCGCTTCAATGACTTCCAGGTTTAGTGGCCGAACCTTCCTTCATGACATCTACCCACACAGCTCTCTGACAACGCTGTCAAGCTGACCGTGGTCCGGCTCCTGCGGACCACCCATGCTGACGCCATAGTCACTCCCCCCCGGCCTCTCAAGAGTACTCCATACTGTACGGCGGGGGAGGGGGGGGGGGGGCTATGTGGCGCCGATGCAATCGACACCAACCCAACATCGACCTTTGGACTCTTAAGCATTATCTTTGGATGTACCAGCATGTTCAGTTTAGTTCTTTGTGATCCTTGTATGTGTTAAGGTTAATAAATGAGCTACTGCTACAGGGGTGTAATTATTGGTGCAACCAACCCAAACCAACCCCTCAGATCTTCTATATTGTACAATGGAGGCCCAGGTTTCATCTTGAGTGTGTTTAGCTTTTCTGTATTCGTATGTAACATTCTAGATGAGGTGACAATGTTTTCTTTGTTCATGCTCAAAACTGATATCTGATGTAGGCTGATACAGCTGTTGGTGTTTCCTAACCTCCGTACCAAACTATAAGCAGATCATCCCCTTATACCAGTTACTGTGTATCATCAGTTGTGTTCTGTAGTAGTACCTTCTTTAAATTCACCATTAGTGCATAATGACCAAGGAAATTGTCAACTACCATAAGATTTGTGACATTAGTGACTACCTTCTTCCCGATAGCAGCACCACAACAGTATAGCATTCACGTCTGAATTGTTTTATGAGCTCCTAACTATAAGTGACATATTTATTATTCTTAAATTTCTTGCATGTTTGTATATTTTTTAGATTCATTGACATGTTTTCATAGCTGTGTATTGTAGAGTTCTGCTATTTTCTGTATGGATAATAACTGTGTTTGGATGTCCACTGGGATGATAACATTTCATTCACAGTTCCAAGTGGTGCTGGCTCCAGTCTGGTACCTTGAGGTTATTTTCAATACACACCACTGTGGGAAGCCAATGGACACCTGTGTGGGGATCCGAGATATGGCCACCACATCCCATGTGTCCCCCAATTAGTCCACTACTGAGGTCACCAAAGTTGCTGCCCACAATGTGGTTGACTCTCTCATCCACGGTCAAGGGCAACATTATTCAGATGTAGCAGCCAGCAGAAAACTTTCTGGGGGACCAATCAAAAGGCATCCCTGGTTCATCTGGCAAACAGGCTTCATGCAATACCTATGACTGGTGAAGATAATGTGTCAGGTGCAGTTGCTTGCTTTGTTTCAGAGGAAGCATCTCAACCTGCAAGATCTGAGCACTCACAGGAGTGGATTTACTGGTAGTTGGTGGATCCAGCGTTAGGTATGTAATGAGGCTACTTAGGGATACAGCTGCAAATGTGTGGAAGAAATCCAGAGTGCATTCTCTGTGCATTTGAGGGTAACCACGTCACATTTTCTTCCAGATGCCATGAAGAGCAAATGATGCAGCCAACTGCAAGAGGTGGCTCATGGTGGTATTAGTGTGTGTGTGTGTGTGTGTGTGTGTGTGTGTCACTTTGGATCTGCAGAGATTCTCTGCAGATGAAGCAGTGAAAACTGACACATCTTTCTTAGGAAATTAAAGGAGAGCTGTATAATCGTTGCCAGCACCACTTGTGAAACTTTGGTAAAGAGCTGAGTGTAAGATCTGCATCACAAGATCAGATGGTTTTCCAACAATGTAGGCTGCAAATTCATATCCCTGTGTTGAACCCCACCATCTGATATGGTGGTATGAGTTGCCACTGAGCACATGACACGATCGCTTCTGGTTCACTTAGTCAATAATCAGACTGTCAGGAGTTACACTACTGGTCATTAAAACTGCTACACCAAGAAGAAATGCAGATGATAAACAGGTATTCATTGGACAAATATATTATACTAGAACTGACATGTGACTATATTTTCACGCAATTTGGGTGCATAGATACTGAGAAATCAGTACCCAGAACAACCACCTCTGGCCATAATAACGGCCTTGATACGTCTGGGCATTGAGTCAAACAGAGCTTGGATGGCGTGTACAAGTACAGCTGCCCATGCAGCTTCAACACGATACCACAGTTCATCAAGAGTAGTGACTGGTGTATTGTGACGAGCCAGTTGCTCAGCCACCATTGACCAGACGTTTTCAATTGGTGAGAGATCTGGAGAATGTGCTGGCCAGGGCAGCAGTCGAACATTTTCTGTATCCAGAAAGACCCGTACAGGACTTGCAACATGCGGTCGTGCATTATCCTGCTGATGTGTAGGGTTTCTCAGGGATCAAATGAAGGGTAGAGCCACGGGTCATAACACATCTGAAATGTAATATCCACTGTTCAAAGTGCCATCAGTGCGAACAAGAGGTGACCGAGACGTGTAACCAATGGCACCCCATACCATCACGCTGGGTAATACGCCAGTATGGTGATGATGGATACACGCTTCCAATGTGTGTTCACTGCGATGTCGCCAAACACGGATGCGACCATCATGATGCTGTAAACAGAACGTGGATTCATCCGAAAAAAAGACGTTTTGCCATTCGTGCACCCAAGTTCGTCGTGTAGTACACCATCGCAGGTGCTCCTCTCTGTGATGCAGCGTCAAGGGTAACCGCAGCCATGGTCTCCGAGCTGATAGTCCATGCTGCTGTAAACATCGTCGAACTGTTCGTGCAAGTGGTTGTTGTCTTGCAAACGTCCCCATCTGTTGACTCAGGGATTGAGACGTGGCTGCACGATCCATTACAGCCATGCAGATAAGATGCCTGTCATCTCGACTGCTAGTGATACGAGGCCGTTGGGATCCAGCACGGCATTCCGTATTACCCTCCTGAACCCACCGATTCCATATTCTGCTAACAGTCATTTGATCTCGACCAACGTGAGCAGCAATGTCGCGATACAATAAACCGCAATCACAATAGGCTACAGTTCGACCTTTATCAAAGTCATAAACGTGATGGTATGCATTTCTCCTCCTTACACGAGGCATCACAACAACGTTTCACCAGGCAATGCTGGTCAACTGCTGTCTGTGTATGAGATATCGGTTGGAAACTTCCCTCATGTCAGTATGTTGTAGGTGTCACCACCGGCGCCAACCTTGTGTGAATGCTTTGAAAAGCTAATCATTTGCATATCACAGCATCTTCTTCCTGTTGCTTAAATTTCGCGTCTGTAGCACGTCATCTTCGTGGTGTAGCAATTTTAATGGCCAGTAGTGTAGATGTACATGGGTGGTGGGGGCTGTGTGGAGTTGACTGGCCAGTTCTTTCGGTTAGAGGGACTCAGGAAATTACCTTCAAAGGGTGAGGGTGAAAAGTTTCTATCATGAAAAAGCTACTATTTATTTATTTATGAACGGCTGTACTCATCCTCAATGTTTGATCCACCGCTGCAAGTCATCCTGTGGTACATGATGTCTGCTGTACTTGACTGTTCAGTCAAAATAAGCAATACTTAGAATTATTTTGTTTCAGATAACTTTAGTTTAACTCAAAAAAGACGTACATGTTACGTGTACAAACTCATCTTATACAATGACCTCCTCTGCTGACATGGCTGCCGCTACATATATGATTCCAAACAATCCCCGTCCCCCGTACTGTTAAAAAAAGGGCACTTTAACAAAATTACAATTAAAGCTTGTAATATCATTGGGCTTTCCGTCGTATGAAAGCTGTGAGTACCCTTGGAAAGGCATTCACCTCATTGTGTATTAAATGATCAACTTATGAGATGAGACCTATTCCTTAAAAGACATTTGTTTTATATAATTTGTGTAACTGTAAAGATGCGCATCTAGCACGAACGCTAATACATCGATTGCGTAGTCAAAGAAACATTTTAACACAAGCTGAATTGAGTGTTCCGCTTCTATCTAAATAGAAAATATGACAGGAAAAACCTTTGTAGATCTTCAGATTTTATCGCACTTCTTGTAATGTGAAAGCGTAAAGAAGGTCATCTTTAAGCCATAAAAGTGAGTGGTCTTGCCAGCGTGCAGACAGTAAATGAGAAGGGTCTCAGCAATAAGAGACATATGCATGTGGACAGAAGGAAGGATAGCTTGGTACTCTGATGAGAAGTAAGAAATGAAATAGAAGATTTGGAGTGTTGGAGCTGAAGAAGAAAAGATGACAGACCCCAAAGACAGGAAACCCCACCACCGGTTCCACACAACCACCTACCATCCCCAATCCAGTGGCACTGGATGATGATAGCTGCTCTCATGTGCCACTCAGAAACGTGGGTGTCCTTCCATGGGTCCTCCAGGGCACTCAAACGGCACATAAAGATGTTCTCGATACGCCACTTGCCGAAATACTATACAGTGAGCCCCCCACTCTGCCCGCTGAATTCATAGCACATGAAATAGTCTCCACATGTTCTCATGCAATGCTATCTACAGAGACAGTGAAACCCATGCTACATACACCATTCACAGGGCCATTCCCAGTGTTGTAACACAATACAAACAGTTTTTATATTGAAATTGCTGGAAAAATAGGCAATAGTGCACGTGAAACAGCTTAAACAGGTGTAGACTTTAGCAGACCTGTCACACCAGAAACACTCTAGCCCAGCATCTCCTATGCAGCTGCTAGCCAATTTCCAAGTGCATGTGAATCTCCACAATTTCCTTCCTGACGACATATTCATCACATTATGCGATACCAACCTCATGAGTTGTACCTAGACGTATCAGGTGTCCCATATCAGTCCAACTGCACATGCCCCACATCATTACAGAACCTCCTCCACCTTGAACAGTCCCCTGCTGACATGCAGAGTCCATGGATTCATGACTTAGTGTCCGTACCCATGCACATCTATCCGCTTGATACGATTTGAAATGAGACTCATCTGACCAAGCAACATGTTTCCAGTCATCTACATTCCAATGTCGGTGTTGACAGTCCTAGGAAAGGCGTAAAGCTTTGTGTCATGCAGTCATCAAGGGTACAAGAGTGGGCCTTCAGCTCAAAAAGCTCATATCGATAACGTTTCATTAAATGGGTCACATGCTGACACTTGTTGATAATTCAGCATTGAAACGTGCAACAATGTGCGGAAGGGTTGCACTTCTGTCATGTTGAATAATTCTCTTCAGTCACTGTTGGTCCCGTTCTCGCAGGATCTTTTTCTGGCCGCTGTGATGTCAGAGATTTGATGTTTTACTGGATTCCTCATATTCACGGTACACTCGGGGAAAATGGTCATACGGGAAAATTCCCACTTCATCGCTACCTCAGAGATGCTGTATCACATCGCTCATGCATCGACTATATCACCATGTTCAAACTCGCTTAAATCTTGATAACTTGGCACTGCAGCAGCAGTAACTGACCTAACAACTGCACCAGACACTTGTCGTCTTATATAGGCATTGCTGACTGCAGTACCATATTCTGCCTGTTTACAGATGTCTGTATTGGAATACCAGCTTCTTTAGCACTTCAGCATATGAAGAATAAGGCATCCACACTTACAATAAGCCTGAGGTAGAAATATACCTATGTCATGTATCTCACCCTAAATGTTTGAGGATCATTAACTATTTCATACATTATTTGGCTTGTGCTATTATCTCTAGCAGCTATATGTAATCTGTGAAGGTTTACATCTTCTCTGTGTTCTTTCTTCTCTAGAGTCATCTCACCTTAGAACTGTCAGTTTTGCTTTCAGAATAAAAATACTTATTCTCAAATGTAAAAGAATTAGAACAGCTGCAGATGGTGCTGCTTCAAATACAGGTCGATGCAGACTAGAGAAGGGAGGAAGAAGTGTATTGGTATAAAAAAAAATCATAAAGTTCAAAATTAGGTCAGAAAGTAAAAATTAAAACAAATAATTTAAGGATAAAAATATATTAACCCATACACATTTGTTTATTTTAATTTCATTTAATTACACCAGAGAACTGAAATAATTTTTTTAAAAAAACTGTCTCTTGTGCATTTTGCCCAGTATCATACACATCCTTTGAACAATCCTGCTGGCTGTTCCCATGCCAATACCAATGAAGTCTCAAATGGACAGAAAGACATCACCCATTTCTGAAAGAAAGAAAATGATATTAGACAATTCACAAGAAATTTAAAGACATAACTTGCCAGCCACTACTTCTGCTGTTATATTTATTTAGATTCAATAACTAAAGATTCCTGTTAACTGAATGACAAGTACCTATGTTCTCATAACACGAATAACAATTACTTTGCAACAAATATTGATGTTGTTATGTGGATAATACTAATAACTGAGAAATACAACAGCTATCTGGTACAGCTTTCTTAAAAAAACTGATTTTGCTATTAATTTTACTTTGTTAAACTTAGCTTGAATAAGCACAAATAATTTACATATGTTTATGGGAATAATACTGAGTGGTGGACAGCTTTGTTGTTCTGAAGCATTCACTAAAAGATGGAAAGTTGTTGCCCTAATGTGAGGTAAGAGTGAAAAATATTTTCTGATATCGATGTGGCTGAGTAAACTCGGGACATTAGTGTACAATCGAACTTTGTTCCATTAAACAGCCATAAAAAGCCAATCAGTTTCAAAACAATGATACTTCACAGAAGTACAATATATTTCAGTTTAAGTTATCTTCCACTAGCTAAAATTTGACATAAGGGAGAATACTGAAAATAACTTGATACCAAAGGAAAGTTAAAAACATAGCATTCCACGCACTCCTTCCACATGCTACAACTATGCAGTTTAATAACCAGATTCCTGTTCTGCTCTTATAACATACACACACAGCTATTATATTATGATAAACATGGGTAGACTTACTGAATAATACTAATATTTGAAAAACACAACAGCTAAGTTCTAAAGCTGGGGATGCATCACCATAAAAAAATGCTAACTTTCCTCTTAAACTTAGTGTGTTAAACTTAGCCTGAGTAAGCAGTAATAGTTCACGGGCTTCAGTGCATAATAGTATATGGGAGACAATGCCGTTGTTCTGAATCATTAATGGGCCTGTGATACTAATATTTTCACTGATGGAGAGTTGTTCTGATATTGCTATGGTGTTTATAAAATGGGGCATTCCGAATGGAAAACAGAGTGGAACAATATTTTATGCTATTGATGTATGTGGCTGATGAAACTGGGACACTACTGTTTCATCAAAATGCTTTGCAACATGAAAAATCAATTTTTCTCTATTACAGAAAAAGCTGTTAATACAAATAGTACACAAAACTGGTGTGGTTTGGTTTGGTTAATTCTACTATGGCACTGTCTGCTCAATAAAATGAAACAGTCCTTTCCATTACTGCAGTAATTATAACATACACCAGATAAACAAGACTATTTTTGCACAAATCATGATTTGAAAGTGCCTGATTTACATAAATAACATGAAATAATCCACAGGGTTCGGAAATCAAATGCATATTACTACAAATAAACAGTATTACATAAAAGAAAGAGAAAATATCTTGCCTGTCCATCATATGCTCCAGTTTTCTACATACTAGTTTAAAAAAATTGAAGTATAGCTTCCATTGATTAGTAAAATGTGGATATAAATTCAGAATCTGCATCATCTCACTTTCTTCTCATTCCCCTCCTCATGAACATTTCAGCCAAAATCTTGTAATAACTGTCTGCTTCTTCACTATTTCTACTCTCTTGTAAACTTCCGGTTAAACTCGCTAACCCCTTAAAAAATCTCTGGTTAACTTATCTCACGTTATTTAGGTTTGTACATGTTTCTCAAGCTATTCAAACAATAGAGCTTAACTGGAGATTGTACAACCGACCCGAAGTAAATAAGAATATTACGCTGTACCAAGAAATGCTGCAAAACGGTTTAGGTCCTATATCTCTGACAGAAAACAAAGGGTGTGAATAGGAAAGACATGCGTATTAAGCTGAGGCATCATCCAACTGGGGACCAATAATGTGTGGTGTCTCCCCATGATTCCATCTTAGGGCCCTTACTTTTTATTGTGTATATCCATGACCTTTCATCAGTAACATTACCAGATGCCAAGTTTGATTTGTTTGCATATGATACAAACATTGCAATAAATATTAAATCAAGTATAGTCTTAGAAAGGTTGGCTAATGAAATTTTGATGGGTGTTAAGAAATGGTTCCTAGCCAATTCTGTGTCACTATGCCTTAAAATCATACTACATGCTGTTCAGAACTTGTAAAAGGTTTCTGGCTGCCGTCAGCGACACCTAAATAAGACAAATGTCTGGCACAGTTATTGAATCAGTTACTGCCGCTACAACAGCAGGTTGTCAAGATTTAATTGAGTTTGAACACGGTGACATAGTCGACGCATGAGCGATGGGACACAGCATCTCCTAGGAAGCGATGAAACGGGGATTTTCCCATACGACCATTTCCCCCCAGTGTACCGTGAATATCAGGAATCCAGTAAAACATCAAATCTCTGACATCATTGGGCCGGAAAAAGATCCTGCAAGAACGGGACCGACAATGACTGAAGAGAATCGTTCAACGTGACAGAAGTGCAGCCCTTCCACAAATTGCTGTGGATTTCAATGCTGGGCCATCAGCCAGTGTCAGTGTGTGTGATCGTTCAATGAAATATCATTGATTTTGGAACCAAAGGCCCACTCATGTACCCTTGATGACTGCACGACAAAAAGCCTGGGCCCATAAACACCGACTTTGGACTGCTGATGACTGGAAACATGTTGCCTGGTCGGACAAGTCTTGTTTCCAATTGTATCGAGCAGATGGACAACCTAACAAACCCAGCATGTCAGAAGGGGACTGTTCAAGCTTGTGGGGGCTCTATAATGGCTTGGGGCATGTGCAGTTGGGGTGATATGGGACCCTTGATGCGTCTAGATACGACTGATAGGTGTGACAGATGACACATACGTAAGCATCCTGTCTGATCACCTGCATCCATTTTTGTTCATTGTGCATTCCTACGAACTTGGACAATTACAGCAGGACAATGCGACACCCCACATTTCCAGAATTGCTACAGAGTGGCTCCAGGAACACTGTTCTGAGTTTAAACATTTCCGCTGGTCACCAAACTCCCTAAACATGAACATTATTGAGCATATCTGGGATGCCTTGCAACGTGCAGTTCAGAAGATATCTCCACCCTCTCGTACTCTTACAGATTTATGGACAGCCCTGCAGGTAGTAGTAGTAGTAGTAGTAGTAGTTGTAGTAGTTGTAGTAGTTGCTGTTGCCGAAGTATATTTGAATAGCATAAAATGATGAATTTCCAAAATGTTTTCATTAGAATAAGAGGAATTATCTTGATGAATTTTAGGTTTCAAATTAATCTCAAAATGGAACTGTTTCCACAAATATGTTTTAACTTTGTGTGAATAATTTTACCACCGGGGGGGGGAGGGATTCAAGTGCTTCTGCTGCGTTGTAACAGTGAGAAGCTAGAGAGAGAGAGAGAGAGAGAGAGAGAGAGAGAGACTTCTCCCACTCTGCTGACCCTGCCTCAAGGTCAAATGTGAGTTCTATGGTCGTGTACTCGTAGCAGACAAAAGAATTTCACAACAATGTAACCTTAAATATTGGTATTATTAGAATTTTGTACTTTGTTCACAAAACAGTAGAATTGTGGGTAGATGTGTAAGAGATACAAAGTTTGAACAAAATCCAATAAGCAGTTTCCACAACAATCACTTTTTTGTAATTCCACATCCTGCATGGGACAGGGAACTGAAATTTTGAGAATTTACCAAGTGGACCAGACGTCACTACCCAATATTAGCTAATCGAATACAAACCATACAACTGGAATTTTGAAATAACTGAACACTTTATTGATGCTAAAGGATTATTTTTAACATTCTTTCCAAATTGTTTTCTGTCTTTGTTGATACACTTCATCAGACGACTTAGGACGCTGAAGTATATTTGTTTACATAGTCATTTATTAGAATCTATGTCTTCAAAAGAGTTGTAAGGAGCTTCTTTTGAGTCCTGAATTGTTTACGGTTTTGTACCATAAACTTATATTTAATGCAATTCTTTGGTATACAGCCAGAAGATCTGGTTGCCATTTCTATTGCTCCTCGCCATCCAATAACTTACCCACCAAATACATCAATTTAGTTTCACACAGTTGTGCAATGCAGTGGGGCTCCGTCATGTCGAAAGTAAAGCGAGTTGAAGTCTTCATAGGTTATTTGTAGTCCCGGAATGGCGTAAGTTGGCTTTCCACACAGACCCAATTAGTCCACGACATGAGATACCACCCAATTCTATGGTTCTCTGAATAGGTATCTATGGTTGTGTCACTTGAAATGGCCTGTGGCAATCTTCTGCAGATCTATTTTTCTGAAAATGTTTCCCTAAATTGTAGACAGCCTTCCTTGCAGGTGGAACGGTGTTGAAATTATTATTCCACTCCTTTATAATTAAATTATAACAACCTTCCTATCACATTGTTAAAGTAAGAACTCTTTCTTCACTAGGAAACATCTTCACAACAGGTTCAAAACAATAATAAACGATGTCACAGATCTTTAACAGCAGTGCACTCTGGTATTTGTATCAATTATTATCTGGAAAAAAATAACACAGGGAAATCTGGTTTTTATATCTATAATTACCACAAGCAAACAAGATTACCTTCATGTTTTCAAGGAAAGTATGCTAACTAACTAGAAAACAACAGCATGATGCACAACTTGTGCAGACTACTCTCTGTTCTGAACAACATATATATAATTATAGTCAACACAGTCTCTGGATAAGAGCACCACATTCTGTTTCGTGGGTATATCATCAAACTTTCCAATGTTCTAGACCTAGTATGGGATAATGCAGATGCTGAAATTTGAGGCATCAGATCATTTTTGATGCATGGGGTCTTACTTTTAAGATGACAGATGCCTGTGGTAATTAATTCCATGAGGATTAGTGTACAGAAAATTAACAGAAACAATATCATTTTCATAACTTACCATGTAATTAGATAAATACATTGATAATATCGAACGTAACAGCTACACGTCATCCACCCATATTGTAGTGCTCGTTCTATATTTCAGGTCTGTCAAGATAGGATATTTCTCAAAAAATTTTGCATTTTAAAACCAATGTAATTAAGTTTTTTTATAGTGTATTTATGTTGCTCAATATTTTCATAAATGTAGGTCTAAAATTCACTAATCAACTGTTCCATAATTATTATCATCTTTTTAGATGTATTCAGTTTGCTGTGTTGCATTTCTGTACCATGTAAAATACACGTAAAGCTCTGGGAATGTTTTCATAGAATTTAGTAGGTGTCAGCAGTTTGGTCCTACAAAAGCTATGAACAGACACAGTACTCCATGCCTGAGTAAGCAAAATACAATAGGGCTGTTGTAGATGGCCAAGTAGCTGTGATTATAAACTACTTGCCTTGTTGAGGTGTCTCTTTACATGCCGTCCTTTGTTCATCTTCCTTATTAGTACAGCATATGTTAGATCTAAAGCTAACATCATCCCAAGCTTAGCAACATTTTCAGTCTAGTTTATGTGGCTACCAATTGCTCAACACCTCCACTGTAGACCAAATCCTTACCATCATACTTTCCACTATTTATATTGCACCCAGGACTCTCCCTAATCATATCTGTGAAAATTTAATATATTTCCCTACTTCATTGCAAACTCTGACGATATTTCATCCAATTACACACTTAAAAACACAGCCACAATTAGTGCACTACAATTGTTTATCCTTGGGCTTAAATATGCTGCCTGAAATAAAATTTAAAAAAAAGACAGCTACAGACTAAAATGCGCACAACTACTATCTAAGTGAATGAACAACAGAGTACTGTGTGATCTGAAGTCCATTACCGGTAACTTGCCACTTGTATTGTGTCTGAAATGATCTAATATACACTCCTGGAAATTGAAATAAGAACACCGTGAATTCATTGTCCCAGGAAGGGGAAACTTTATTGACACATTCCTGGGGTCAGATACATCACATGACCACACTGACAGAACCACAGGCACATAGACACAGGCAACAGAGCATGCACAATGTCGGCACTAGTACAGTGTATATCCACCTTTCGCAGCAATGCAGGCTGCTATTCTCCCATGGAGACTATCGTAGAGATGCTGGATGTAGTCCTGTGGAACGGCTTGCCATGCCATTTCCACCTGGCGCCTCACTTGGACCAGCGTTCGTGCCGGACGTGCAGACCGCGTGAGACGACGCTTCATCCAGTCCCAAACATGCTCAATGGGGGACAGATCCGGAGATCTTGCTGGCCAGGGTAGTTGACTTACACATTCTAGAGCACGTTGGGTGGCACGGGATACATGCGGACGTGCATTGTCCTGTTGGAACAGCAAGTTCCCTTGCCGGTCTAGGAATGGTAGAACGATGGGTTCGATGACGGTTTGGATGTACCGTGCACTATTCAGTGTCCCCTCGACGATCACCAGTGGTGTACGGCCAGTGTAGGAGATCGCTCCCCACACCATGATGCCGGGTGTTGGTCCTGTGTGCCTCGGTCGTATGCAGTCCTGATTGTGGCGCTCACCTGCACGGCGCCAAACACGCATACGACCATCATTGGCACCAAGGCAGAAGCGACTCTCATCGCTGAAGACGACACGTCTCCATTCGTCCCTCCATTCACGCCTGTCGCGACACCACTGGAGGCGGGCTGCACGATGTTGGGGCGTGAGCGGAAGACGGCCTAACGGTGTGCGGGACCGTAGCCCATGCTCATGGAGACGGTTGCGAATGGTCCTCGCCGATACCCCAGGAGCAACAGTGTCCCTAATTTGCTGGGAAGTGGCGGTGCGGTCCCCTACGGAACTGCGTAGGATCCTACGGTCTTGGCGTGCATCCGTGCGTCGCTGCGGTCCGGTCCCAGGTCGACGGGCATGTGCACCTTCCGCCGACCACTGGCGGTAACATCGATGTACTGTGGAGACCTCACGCCCCACGTGTTGAGCAATTCGGCGGTACGTCCACCCGGCCTCCCGCATGCCCACTATACGCCCTCGCTCAAAGTCCGTCAACTGCACATACGGTTCACGTCCACGCTGTCGCGGCATACTACCAGTGTTAAAGACTGCGATGGAGCTCCGTATGCCACGGCAAACTGGCTGACACTGACGGCGGCGGTGCACAAATGCTGCGCAGCTAGCGCCATTCGACGGCCAACACCGCGGTTCCTGGTGTGTCCGCTGTGCCGTGCGTGTGATCATTGCTTGTACAGCCCTCTCGCAGTGTCCGGAGCAAGTATGGTGGGTCTGACACACCGGTGTCAATGTGTTCTTTTTTCCATTTCCAGGAGTGTATACACAAAAAAAACATAAAAAAACAATTGTCCAGAGGCAGAGGACACACCAAGTGGACTGAATAGAGAAGAAATATTATTGTGTCTGGAGAAATGAAAACCAATCAAGTGAAGAATAAACTTTTATTTCAATATATCAACACAGTACACATTTATATTGCTGGTCAAAATGTCAATATATACGAAATACTGCATATTGCACTTTAATCTAACAGAGTGGTAGGAAAGAGAACTACACAGTGTACTACATATAATAAGAAAGTGAGAATTACGATTACCAGTTATTTCGTAACTTTATTTATAAAACAGATATGCACAAGAATTTAGCATATTCATGACAATTACTTATACAAAATTAGTTGTGGTTGACAGAAGATACAATCCCACACCAGAGAAGTTGTGCACTAAAAAGAAAAGAAATTGCACTATACAATATTGGAACTGGTATTGGAGGGAATATACTGGTTTAGACAATACAGATCAGATCCTTTTTTAATTAAAGCTTTGTGTCTTTTAACTTTATGCACAACATGGAACAGAAAACAATAAAAATGTTGTCACATACAGAAAGATTAATCTCTGAATTAGTGGAGCTGTGTACTCCTACTTCGAGACCATAGAAATATACAGGTGTGAGAAGGGAGATTTCTCAAGCTCCAATTTCCACGTACTGCTGATGTTCATGACATTGCATGCTTTGGAAATCAAAATACATTGTTTTGCCCACTGGCTACTTCACTCTAATATTCTAAAAATTGCCCTCGCAGAAATTTAAAAGTAATTAATGCAATAAATTCAAAGAGAAGAGCTGATTTGACATGACAGACATTATATAAGAAAACAGAGCTGCTGTTAGAAGTTGTCATAGGAATCTGCAAGCAGCCACATACAGCTGACATAGCTTTCATTTATTCAAAATAACGAGTTTTGAGGCAGGATCATACTTGCTTGCATACATTGTTCCTAATGATTTGACTGTATAAGTTTATAGTTCTAACACTGACCTCACACCAGCTGTTAAAAAAAATTCAAAATTTTAATTTTTCTAAGGTAATTCATATAAGCTTGAAACATTTTAATAATCCAAAAACATCAATATTAGGATGTGTCACGTATTCCATTTAACTAGAAAAAAGGAAAGTATGTTAACAGACACAGAGGACAAGCTCAGATTGTGAAAGAATAGGGAAGAAAACCACCAATTTCTAATGAATCATCACTGCATTTGCCTTAAGTAATTTACCGAAGATGTGGGAAATCTAAATGTGTACAGCCAGACAAGAATTTGAGCCCAACCCACCCAAATATGAGCTAATGTCTTATCAATGCACCACATTACTTGGATTCACTAAAGCAGTTGAGCCTTTTTGTTGTTTTACCTTAGATCATACAGATAAAATATTTGTAACTGGATAGATAAAAAATCTACTCACCAAGTGGCGGCAGAACACATACATAACAGAAGTTACAATTAGGCAAGCTTTTGGAGCCAGTGGCTCCTTCTTCAGGCAAAAGTGTTTAAGGTGAATGAACAGGGGTGAAGGAAAAGGACTGGAGAGGTCTAGGAAATGTCACCCAGAACCGAGGTCAGGGGAGACTTACCAGACAGGTTGAGGATTTTATGTGTGTGTTCTGCCACCACTGGAAGAAGCAATTTTTTATCTATCCAATTACCTTATATTGTCAAAAATCAAATGTTTTTGTTGTTAGATAACATATTTGACTGTGTTTGAGTGGATGTATCTTTAGAAAGCCGGTATGCCGTATGTCTAGGTTGGATATATTTCCAAATGCACATTTCTGTTGTAGATCAAGGCCCACAATATGTGTGGAGTACTCTGCTCCAAACAAACATTATTATTCAAATGAATAACATTAGCTGTTCTTATTCTATCCAGAACAGACGATCTTGGTAAAATTTGTAGGCCACAAATTCATCTCATATTAGTTCTTCTTGAGACACTGCTGATAGATTGTCGACTGTCAGCAAGTACTAAATCTGAGTTTATCTCAGTCTATGCAAAATGAAAAAGATTTTTACATCACTATCAAAAAGAGCATCAAGCCACTAGTGACCATCCACTCTGCTACCCATGGGCAAGGGAGTCTTAGCGTGTGTGATCACAAGCACTGTCGTGCAAGCCATTCCATATATTATAGTGCATAAATGCTTTATGGAAGAAACAGATTAGTCAGATAAATAATAACTGCTTTAATATACATGTTCAGGTGGAAAAGCAGGCAAATCCAGTTTCTACTGTGGGTAGTATCACAGTGTAGAATTTTTAAAACTGTGCTACCCAACCAGCAATTAGTTAAATAGCAAGCTGTTCCATTCTCTTCTTCTGTTGTTACCTGAAACCATATGCTCAGTTTCATTGTCTTTGTTATTGTTTTAAGGCTAATGCGAGTGACTGTGTGTAGTATTCAGAATGAGATTTCCACTCTGCAGCAGAGTGTGCGCTGATATGAAACTTCCTGGCAGATTAAAACTGTGTGCCCGACTGAGACTCGAACTCGGGACCTTTGCCTTTCGCGGGCAAGTGCTCTACCATCTGAGCTACCGAAGCACGACTCACGCCCGGTACTCACAGCTTTACTTGTGCCAGTACCTCGTCTCCTACTTTCCAAACTTTACGTGCTAGTTCAGCAAGGTTCGCAGGAGAGCTTCTGTAAAGTTTGGAAGGTAGGAGACGAGGTACTGGCACAAGTAAAGCTGTGAGTACCGGGCGTGAGTCGTGCTTCCGTAGGTCAGATGGTAGAGCACTTGCCCGCGAAAGGCAAAGGTCCCGAGTTCGAGTCTCGGTCGGGCACACAGTTTTAATCTGCCAGGAAGTTTTATGTGTAGTAGTGTCATTACTGAGTCTTTGTGGCCAGCAATACATTTTTCTTTTATTTATTTTTTCACACAAGTTGCTGCATAATGACAGTTTATCTCTGACTGATGAAAACATCGACATACTGACATTTACAAATCATATTAGGGTACGTAAGTCACATAAAAGATTAAAAGATGCAATCAAGATGCTTAGGACACACCAGCATCAGTGACGTAAGCCCTACAGCTACAAATTAACATTTTTTTGATAATATTAAGGCACCACAAATGTCAAAGATATTAAATATTTTAAACATTTTCTCCCATGAAGCCCAATAACATTACTCTTCACTTCAACATGAATGACATTTCATTACTTTCCAAATATCAAGTAATGTTAAGTAATTTACAAAAAAAAAATTACAAAAAAAATAAAAAATTCTTTCATATTCTCTGTAAACATTAAAAATCCCAGAATGAATAAAATGTCTTTTTGTAAATATAATTTAGTACTACCTCTTTTCCCCCTGAGCAGGCTCACATCACCCAAAATTGTTCATATAATAACTAAAACAAGTCCAAATACTACTATAAGTATGCACTAATAAACATAAAAGTAGTTTCAGAAATATGCTATTTACTTACAAATCAATCTGTGTTTTTTTTTAACTAATTCTTCTGTAAAAATCAAATTATTCCGTATTTAACTGCTTTTTGTATGACATTACTTGCGTGATTTATTAGTGGGATGAGCTTATAAACCAAATGATACCTTCCGAACTTATAAGCCAAGGATGAGGCTTCAAAAAATGCATGTTACTGATTATATTTAATTGAGAAAAAAGAAAAAGGTTACAAATCAGTAAATTTCATATTTCACTTGTGACTGTCACATCAAATCAAGCATTCACTACTACATTTTCCGTACAATAAGATATATCATATTTGTTGTAACTAAATTTCAGCAATTCACTACTGGGTGTGTATGTTATATTCTGACATTGACATTCAGGAAATTTTAGAAAATTCTGCCTGCATTATTAGAGTGAAGTAGCTTAGAACACAGCAGGCATAAAATCTTTATCTCCAAGTTCGCTTTTCAATTATGTTAGAAATTTCTCAAAAATGCTAGCTTAGTTGGTGCACACACCTCTAAAAAATGAACAAAACAGAGCGAAATACACAAAAAGATAATGAAGCTTTTCCACACGAAGAAAAAATATACTAGGCACACATCTGCGATTTTTATTGTATAAAGGATAAAAATTCACTATGCAGCTACTAAATATGTCTACTGTGCACGTTAGTTACAAATATCTAAATCTCCATTTTCAATGCAAACAATTCATTAGTGGGTGTTCAAGTTACATACAAATGCCAATTCTGAGAACTGTTCTATGAGCAATAATCAAAATAATATATGTGCTCTTGAAAAATGGCACATAATGAAAAGACAAAACATTTCTATCATGGTCAACATGATACTTGGAATTATTTGTAGTTCAGACTGGCTCATGCAATGAGCCTGTCCTGATAATTTTGGCTCTGGCCATTAGAGTTTCATCCTTTTATAATCTGTTTTGTGTACCTGGATAATCATATGCTATCTTTCAAGTGCAAATGTACTCTTTTTGGTGATTTTCAATGGGACAGTGCTCTGTCCAGGCGTTAGTACAAACTCAAAATTAATTTTTTTTTAAATTGAGAATGAAACTATAATGCTTCTAAAGGGTATGCAAAAACCGGTTAACATATTTAGCTGCTGTACGGAGAATTTCTTTCCTCTTACGCAACATAGAAATATGGCCCAAAGTTAACAATATAGATTAATGTAGCTTAATTATGTGTCATGCATAATATGTTCATTGCTATGAGTCTTGAAGAAGAAAGTAAACAGTAAGTAAAAAACCCACTGCATAAATAGACAAACACAACATGCAATAACAAACATCTCAGTAAACAGAGTTAAAATACTTATATGTCCAGAACACTAGCACTGTCATTCACAAATTTACATTATGATAAAGAAAAAGGCCAAAACATTTTTTAGAATACTGTCTACTCTTGCTTCTCAGAAATTCTGTGTTATGAAATTTTAAAAATAGGAGCTGTATGCAGATGATGTGTGAAATTTCCTTGCTGAATTATGTTCATTAGTTGATGTAAACCAGATGCACAGAAGGTTTAGATAAAGGAAATTATAATGTACCTGACACATTACTATTCTCTAATTTTATTTTGCTTATCACCTACATTCAAATACCCTACCTTCTGTGCCTAATTCTAGATCAGTTATTTTCCGTTGGAAATTTGCTCCTCATCTTTTATCTACTTCTTCTTAACTTTTAGTTTGCAGTTAGTTCTTTATTCTTCTATAATGTTTCCCTTCTTTGTGATGAGTAAAGCCTTCTTTGTGGTGCTCCATTAATACCTAAATGCACTATCCTCAAAGTAAAACAATAGTCTTATAAAAACATCAGATATAAAATGTTACAATATTATGAAAGCCACAAAATGCTGGACGGCATTCCACACCCAAGACTGTGTTAGTACATATGTATACACATGCAGCAAATATCCAATAATCCAATGAGGTTAGCTACATTAATGCCTGCTAGTCCAGACATGTAAGTAAATACTATCACAGATTTAGAAGAAAGTAAAATAAAAATCATCATCTTCCTATCATAGTAGCTGAAATGATGGCCGAGTTAACAAAATTAATAAATGAACTTACAGCCATCAAATTTTGCTACAGGTTAAAAAGTGATGTCACTGCACAGGTAATGAATAAAATTGGTCAATAATAATAACTAAGATGACATTAATTCTGTTAAACACAGATGTCATCAACAGACCTTTGTGACAAGGTACATCCATCTTGGCGATGAGACTGGATCTTCCATTTATTACCCTAAATAAAAGCAATAAATGATTTACTTGCCACTCCTGCACTTCCACACTATCCACTGTCATTTTTTTTCTTTTTTCTTTATTTATTTTTTATCCCTGAGTAGCTTAATATTTAAAGTTGGCAGTGACAAACTTTTTTTTTCAAATGTAGTTATCTGAGGAAAATTGATGTAATACCCACTGTAAGAACAATTAAGCATTACAAAATCAAAGAAATACACATTGATCACATTACAAACACACATGTGCCTAATACCAGTCTCACATAATTGTGGTTTTAATTACTTATCACTTTACATGCAAATAAAAACACTACAAACATAAGATACTACAGCATGTACTAAAGCTTAATTTGCTGCTCATGGAAGTTTCAATTTGTACACCTTTTTATAGTACATGTTCTAACTGTTAATGTCATTTACGAACTTTGGCATATAGTATCTCATACTTAAGAGTTAAGAAAAATTACAAGCCAAAAACAAAATACAAGGAACAAGACACACCTTTTCCACAGGAAAATTTGCACATACATACACACACACAGAATTGCAAAGTATTTAAATCAGTTCACCCTATTACAACTAATAATTTAACTCTACAGCAAGACTTTCTAAATATCAATCATGCACTTTTTAATCACTAATGGCGCACGCTTCAACACCACTTCACAAGTGATACAATACACCTGCTTGTGTACCCATGCGGAACATTTCAGTAAAGCAATCAAAATAAAACATTATAATTTCAAATTTTAAAAACAAAAAATAAGTCGAAAACTAATAACAGGAACAGAAGTTCTAAAAGACAATGAGATTATTTCTGTATTTCTAAAAATGAATAACAGTGTTACAAAAGTTTAAATAATTTATAAACTATGAACATACGAGACTCAACGATTACCTAGAAAAAAAAATTTTTTTGCTCACTTGGCGAACATGAAAAATTCATGAACATCTTCCAGTTTCATATCATACATATAGCTTACAGACTGGAATTCAATTCTTCAATACAGACTGAGGAAATGAGCTAAAATATTTTAATCTCGTAATTAATACTGAAAATGAAGTCTTACCAGGCAGTGCATGCCAACACAAAATCAGTGGAACAACTAACTACAGTCAGAAGGAACATAAAATTCTGATGTACCTCTATTACTCTTTGAGGTTTCAAATTCACATTTTCTTTGGACACAGAAAGATTAACCAACTACAAACTGGGGTGTAAATCTTTTTTTAAAAACTACTACAATGACTTCCCTGAGTATCTGCAGTTTCTGGAACACAACTTAAGAAATTAAATGTAATTTCTGGAAAGTGCCTGTAAAAGTTTTGAACCCTATATTGTACCTATAGTTAGTATGAGAAACAATAAAAATTTGGTATGTGCTCAACTATAAAGAGAAAGTTATTTCATGAAACAAAATACATACCGATGCACTTATTTTTGATAGGATAATACCTAAGCTTTCTTTATATATTTATGACTTTTTCCTCCAAAACGACTTACATATGCAGCAATATTAAACTTTCGCTTGCAACCTTCATAATTCATGTACCGTATTTTTCCAAAAACTGGTCTCTCTAGCCATCCTTGATCGTGTATTCCACACACAGACCACATGCACCCTAAAATAAACAGAAATGTACAGTGAGCTCCAATGGTGGCACAGAAAAAAAAGAAAGAAGTAATTGATAGGAAAGAATAAATACAACCACCAACTTTGGAAAAATAATTCTGGGTGAATGATGACAAGTAGCTTATTTACAAATGTCCTCACTGATGAGTGCATATGCTTAACATAACTTTTGCACAGATTTAAAATAAATCCTATAGAATTACATGAAATAATCATTGCAACTCAGACATGTGTAAAACAATTATTTCCAGTCTGAGATTTTTTAAATAGACAATCTGATGCCCTGGCCTTTGTGTTGCTCCCTCAGTTCAACACTATCTGAAAATTTTATGGACAATTTTGAATAAATTTTTTTACAGAAAGAGCCACTGAGTAACTAAATTAAATACTGGATCAGCTAAGTAGATGATGTGCAGTGTTTACAGACCAGTACCACTCGACAGTTAAATATGCTCTTGTTCAGAAAAAGCAGAACACCTTGAACGACTAGAGATAGGACATTCATGTTCACAGGACATGTACATTAGTATGCTCTGCAGAAATGACTAGCATTTCATTCACCTCAGTTCAGCACATGTCCTGTTGCCAATATCCCACACATTTTCGATTGGTGCCAAGTCCGGTGATCTGGCGAGCCAGGGCACAGGGCTGACATCCTATGACACCAAGTATGCATGTGTTCGTGCAGCAACACATGGTTGTGCATTGTCTAGCTGAAAAATGCCATCTGGGGTGCTGTGCAAAAAGGATATGGCTACAGTCCGCAGGATGTCATTCACGCAGGTGACACTGGTCGTAGTGCCCTGCACATGCACCAACTGTGATTTGTTGATGTACTCAATAGCACCCCACACCATAAGGCCTTGACTTGGTACTGTACGTCTTGTGCGAATGCAGTCGATGTGATGCCCTTCCCCCATCTACAGCGAACCAAAATGTGGCCATCATTTTCAAACAAACAGAACCTGAATTTGTCCGAAAATGCTACATGATGCCATCCCTGTCCCTAGTGACATCATTCCATTTCCATACACCATTGACATCTAGCATGTTTGTGCACATTCATCAAAGGTAGGCGGAGAAGTGAACGACACCCATGTAATCCATACCATAATAAACGGCAATGGACTGTCAGCTCTGATAGTGTGTTACACTGTTGCTCCAGAGCCACGGAGGATGCAGATCAGTCCTGCAATGCCACCTCAGGGGGTGGTCTGGGTGGTGTGACTGACCCATCTCATCACATTTTAAAGCCTTCCGTGAACCACTCTGCCCACAGCTGTTGCACTGCCGAAACACTTCGTTCCACATGAGCAGCAATTTCCCGGATGAGTGCATAACATTCTCTCATGCCAATAATGTGCTACCTTTCAAACTCACTGATTTGTCAGTACTGTTCGTGCATATGCCTCAGAGGCAACCTGCACATCTGCTCAAGTCACATTGATACATTATCTTTGGTTTATAGCAGCAAACAGAGTCGCAGGCACATGTTACCGGTAGATGGTATTACGCTGCGATATCGATAATGAACCCTCAGGTCAACATGGTTCAAATGCTAATCATTTCTGCAGAACATACTAATGTATATGTCTTGTGAATATGAATGTCCTATTTCTAGTTGTTCAAAGTGTTCTGTTTTTTTTTTCTGAAGATGAATGTAATACTTCTAAAATAAGAAAATTCAATTCTCAATGGAGCTGAGACAATAAATGTCTTGGACCATAATATAGGTATTAGCATAAAGAAACATTCATTTAGCACTTGCAGAAAAACAATAGGTACTGATATTATGATCTCTAAAAGCTCTCAGCATCCACAAAATCACAAACACATAGCTTTTCAAACAACATTACCCAAGTCTGTCTATCATGCCCAATGACACACAATCAAACTTACTGCCTACAGTAATGGCCATAACTCTGAGTGGGTTACCAACACCTTACGAAAAATGAAAATGCAAAAATTTACACCACTAGTGTATGCTGGCCAACAGAAACCAATCAGTAATTACAAAAACTGGTGCACCATACCACATGTTGACAATATTTCTGATGGTCTTGCGAAACAG
The DNA here is from genome assembly GCF_023898315.1 of Schistocerca nitens. NCBI lineage: Eukaryota > Metazoa > Arthropoda > Insecta > Orthoptera > Acrididae > Schistocerca > Schistocerca nitens. The sequence goes on along the minus strand of NC_064614.1, from coordinate 385,515,062 downwards.
TTAAAGTCTGTGTTCGCAATAAAAACAGCACAGCTAAGGGATTGTTTAATAGTAAAGGCATATTAAAAACATTTGGCAGAGATCACCTGCAAGCACTGCCCCATAATTTGTGGGTTGATGTCAACAGCTGGTGATGCTGACCACAGGCAGCCACTACAAGACAGATTTAAATGTACTGTGTCTCCTAATAGCTGCTTAATTTTCAAATGATGTCATTGTGGTGTACACAAATTCAGCAAGGAACTTCCCATGCTGACAACTCTTTTAGCCAAAGGCAACAATTTGTGCACAATCCAAGCTTGAAATGACCATCCGAGGCATGTTGACAGACCAAACAGTCTAAGCTTGCAGACAGAAAGAACAGAGCACATGAGCCACACTGTTCTGTTCAAGATAGGAAAGACAATGTACTGTATTGAGCTGCACTGAATATTTAGGTGTACTTTTACGCCATTACACAGATAGTTATTTGCAGCAATCTCCTGTTGCCCAGAGTGTATTGATAAAGAGGTTTCCAATCAAATACACTACAATTCTGCAAGAGATGAGGGTGGTGCATATGATTTTTTGATTAGTTTACTAGGTGTACCAGTATGAAATGAGGGTTTTTTTGTGAAAGTGAAACACTAATTTTGAATTGAAAAGTAAAAACATTTAAATCAAAGTACTGGCCATTGCTTTCTATACATTTTGACCACCTTTCTGGCAATTTGTGGACACCAAGCCAATAGAAATGTTCGTCTTTTGAAGCAAACCAATCACATACCCAATTTTCGACTTCTTCGTAGGAATCAAAGCGTTCCTCAGCCAATGCATGTCCCATTGATGAAAACAAATGTTAGTCGGAAGGGGTCAATTCTGGTGAATACGGCGGGTGGGGTAGCAGCTCCCAGCCAAGTGTTTTGACTGTAGCCTGAACCAGTTTTGCTTTGTGTGCAGGTGAAGTGTTGTGTAAAAAAATTACTTTGCCCTGTCTTCTGGCCCATTCTGGTCTTTTTTTGATCAATGTATGGTTCAAATTGATCATTTGTTGTCTGTAGCGATTAGTATTCACAGTTTCGCCGGGTTTTAGAAGCTCATGATACACCACACCTTTCTGATCCCACCAAACACACAGCATTGTCTTCTTGCCGAATCAATCTGCTTTTGCAGTCGATGTTGACTGGTTGTCCCGGATTACCCCATGATTTTTCCCGTTTAGGATTCTTAAAATAAATCCATTTTTCATCGCCAGTAACAATTCGATGCAAAATTGATTTTATTTCATGTCTTTGAAACAAAATTTGACAAATGGTTTTTCGGTTTTCCATCTTTCTTTCATTCAATTCATGTGGCACCCATTTTCCCCACTTTTGGATCTTTCCCATAGCTTTCAAACGGTCAGAAATTGTTTGTTGTGCAACATTTAGCACTGCTGCCATTTGCTTCTGACTCAAAGTATCATCTTCATCCATTACTGCTTCGAACTTTTTTGGTGGTCTTCCACATTCTTCATTTCTTACATCAAAATCATTATTTCTGAACCATTGAAACCATCTTTTGCACGTTGCTTCTGATAGAGCATGATCACCATATGCCTCGACAAGCGTTCGAGGCAACTCTGCAGCACTTTTTTTTTTTTTTTTTTTCAAATGAAAAGAAAAACTTAATGCTTTCCGCAAATCCTCACTTTCTGGTATAAAATTCGCATTGTTAACATGATGAAAACATATGATGTTGTTTGTTCCATGACTTGATGTATACTAAATATCTTTGACAGATGTCATACCAACCAGACAAAAAAATATTAAGGCTAGTTCACAACAAATGTTCCCTGTCGACACATTTGTATCTTAACGCTCATTTCATACTGGTACACCTGGTACAGTGGCATCTTGGCATAGATTTTAAAGTATCTTACAGATGTTCATGAAACTTCTGCTACACTGAAGTTTGATCTATCAGAACCATTAATACTGACAAATTTTTTTGATGGCAGGAAAAAAAAACTGAATATGGCATACAAACCTACAAATCCATTAGGATCTCCTCCATCCAATGAATATCTATCATTTAAATAAATTGAGATTCTTAAAGCTTCTTCTGGTGATGGTGTCCATTCCAATATCTTCTTTGCCCAATACATACGCATGAAGCCATGTATTTTTCCATCCTTCACTAACTGAATTTGGGCAGAATTCCATAAATCATCATGTGTTAAAGACTTCTCCAATTCTTCACAAGTGTAGATATATGACCTCTTGTCCTTTCTGGAACATAATTCAGTCAAAAGTAGTCATTTTCCACAAGGAACCTTCATATATGGGAAATTATGAAGGAAACAGTCAACATCTAGCACTGAAGTTAAACATTCTTGCCTGAAGAAACAAAGGTTTATCATTTTGGACTTTTAATTCTTATTAACCATTCATAAAATATGGAACATTTTTCCAACCAGGTACAATACTTTTCAGTATTGTTCTACTAAACTGTTTGCTATGTCAGATTATGAATAAAACTGTCAGTGTTCCACAAAAGTAACACCCTTATCTCCATCAGATTAAGTGTTAGTTTCAGCACTTGGAAATGTGAATGGGCCTTACACTTTTCACTACACATTATGAAATAGGAACCTTCTTACTCTGAATCAAAGAAGTCACATCTCCGTTATGAAATAGGAACCTCCTTATTTTGAATCACAGAAGTCTCATTTCCAGAAATAATGTCAGTTGAAACTTCCTGACAGATTAAAATTGCCAGACTGGAATGCAACTGTTTCACTGTTCAACTGTTAGCCATCCACAACTAAGAGCCTGACAAAGTTTCATTCCACAAGTACCTCCCCCAATTTTCCTGCTCTCAATGGAGGAAAGTATCGAAGAGAGCCATTGTGGAATTCACAAAAGCATGTTGCATACTGACGGACCCTGATTATTTTGACATCAATTGTTTATGTGTGCCCTAAGTTAACAGAGGGCTATGATCCAGTTTCAAGTCTCTGCCCAGAACTCTGTTGTTATCTACTACAGTTGTTCATAAGCTCCACAGCAGATTAGAAGTTTTATTCTGGAAGGCCTACAGTGTTCATTAGTCCCGGAAACTAACTTATCCAAGTGTGTGGTGATGAATAGACATTTTTATACATAGGAAGTTACAGACATATTTTTAGGACACTTATGTCTCTTGTAAGTAGTTGAGAACTGTGGTCCAGTAATGACTGCAATTTAAGATTTTATCTTCAACTGAAATACACATGTGGATTACTCCCAAAGAGGATAATTACTCTTAATTCATATTTCTTAACACTAGTGTCTAATTTCAACATTTACTCTCTGAGATGCTACTGCTCACTTAACGTACACTGCTTTCTTTGTCACACTGTTGTGAAGTCTAAGACTTTACAGTAAGACACATTCGACTTACACCATTTTCGTATATATACATTTACATAGCACACTGACAACCAACTGATTCTCTGCTGAAGTGCTGAGACATACATCCTGAAACATAAAGAGCATCTGATAGTTTTTGGCAATATCTAACTTGTATTATCCCAAAATATGACTAGTCATGTGGGATGACACAGTAACTCCAAGACATCATTCCATCACATCTACCATTTACAAGTTGTTGAAGCAGTGTTGAATTTTATCACAGCTGTATTTGGAAAATACCTGCAAAAGATCAAATTGTATGCCCCAGAACAATAATTCACAGAAACTGATAAGGCAACTACAAATTATAAAGTTATACCTGTGATCATTAAGGGTCTTCAATGCCCATGCATTTGTTCCTTCAATACTGTCATACTTTTCATTGTAAAAACAAAAATTATCTGACAGTTCTCGACGGATAACTGCTTCCTCACAGAAGGCATCTACTGACTCTGTGTATTTGGATCTGTATGCCTTCACTTCAAGAATAGCTCTCTGAACAGAGATATGGCCTGTAAAATAACATTTGATTCTATTATTTAGCTTTATTATCTAATCCAAGAAATTGTTCATTGATAAAGCTGTCGTGTGAGCGTATAATTTTAAATACCTTTTAAAAATTTCTTTATTTACCACCAATCTTCAAATACTTTTGAAGATACTGTAGTAAAACTGTCAACTCTTAACTTTGGTATAACACTTGAAAGAGATTTTGATTTACAATCTGTTTCTTTATTTTATAGCAGAACTAACTTGGATTTTGTATTAAGTGCAAATATACATTTCCAAAATATATTAACCTGATTCTAAAGAAATAAATCCCACAATTAGAAACATATGTGTGTATCTTCAATTATGAGTGTGGTGAAATATCATTACTTTTGGTAAACTGATGTGTCACCAAATGTCTACCTGGCTGATGAATTATGACAGCCACAGTGAAATTATTTGTTATTAGTTAATTTGTTTAGAAATTTAAACTGTTGGTGCTGTAACTACAAATTTTGCGTGTGCACCGCATCATAGTTCATACCTGAAGTCTGTGCTCCGTTTGACCACTAGAGGCCACCTGGCCTGCTAATACGACAGCAGTTGTGTGTGCAGCCAGCTGGCTATACTCTATGTTGGCACTAATGTCTATATAGGCCAAACCGCAAGGCTCCACCGGCCACCTGTGTATTGCTATCAGTATTGAAACTCACCTTCCATGTGTGTGTACTGTCTGGGCAATAATTCACAGTGTTCTTGGATTACAACAATTTTTTGGTGACAAGTACGGTATTCGATTCCACACGTTCCACTTCAGTCACTGACTCTTTTGAGTTTAATTTACATAGAGGCAGTGCTTAAATCTCTTCTCAAGAAACAGTGTGTGCTGACAGTCGCGATTTCCAGTTTAACAACTACAATGGCAAACCCTGTAGCCCCACCAACAACATATCTGTTACCATTCCCTGGGTACAACGATGCAGCAGAAGACTGGGGTACTTACAAAAAAAAAACAACTGCGACAACATTTCCAGCCATCTGCGGTACCAGACATAAACTTCTGCAAGGCCCTTTTTAGTCTTGGATTTCACTTTGCATGCATCAGGTGCTGTGTTAGCTCACCCCGTTACAAGAACCTTCAAGTCTTTCTTTCAATCAGATGTGTGTGTGCGTGACTTTATATCTATCACTGTAAATGTACTCAAATTATTGATGCTGATGTGGAGTTTTACCACTGCCAAAAGTGGGAAAACAGTCATTCACAGCATGGGCAGCAGAACTACATGGACTTAGCCATCATCATAATTTTGTGACAAATGTTCAAAAGGAATACTATGCACATCAAGTGGTTTGTGACGCAATCATACATTTCTTGATATGGAAGTTCGAGAACAAGCTCTACGGTGTGAAAATCCTATGCTTACGGAAGTATTGAACATAGTTTAGACATTTGAAGTTTCACGGACTGCAGGTAGTCAGAGAGAAGCCTGGTCTGAAGTTTCAGAAATTAATTCCTCTCACCCCTCCAAGCCTTCAGACAGTTCGCAAGGGAATGTGGACACTACTGCAGCAGTCCAACAGATGTCTCAGCAGAATATAGATAATTGTCATTCATGACAAAAGCAGTCTGCTCCACAACAGCAACAACCTCGTTCTCCGCTGCCTTCTTGCCCCTATTGCTTCATTTCAACATGAACAGATCACGTGTCCCGAGTGCTGGGCAATCCATGATAGGTGCCAGAAGAAAGGACGTATTGCTTCCCTATGTCGTATTGCTTCCCTATGTAACACCTTTCCAAACCTGAGTGAGTACGAAACAAACACGGATGTGAACAATGTATCAGCAGTGATGATGTCTCAAAGCAAGTAATACATTGAACAACAAATCACTGGAATGCAGGTGTATTCGGATGCAGCAGCAATGCTGGTTAATTCTCAGATTTATGTGGACTTGCGTTCTCCCCCTCTGGCTCCAGTGTCATGGAGGCTGGTGAGTGATAATGAACAGCAGATTACCAGTCTTGGTAAAAGTTTCCTGCATCTGTGACTTACAAGGCTATGGCTCGTTCACAAACATTTCTAGTTGTGGACAATGCTTACACCGAAAATCTGTTTGGTTTGGAGGCTTTTAAACCATTTGGATTGTCCATCAATAATGAAGTGCATTTTGTTTCTGATCCAAGTTCTGTGTCAACCATTAGCTGCTCCCTGTGCCGGATTTTCTCCAGGACTTGGTTGTGTAACAGAATTTCAGGCTCATATTATGATGAGATAGTCTGCCCACTTCCATTTTTTTCCTGGCCCATCTGGTATCATTAACTTTATGGAATCAAGTAAATGAAGAATTAGATCGCCTTCAGACCCTTGATGTCAACAACACTGGTAGTCAAAAAACATACCAGTAAATTACGCTTCTGTGGTGATATTTAAAAAAATCTGTTAATGCACAGTCAATCATTGATACCTATCCTTTGCCGCACTCTGACAAGCTGTTAATAAAACTGTCGAGAGAAATTGTTTTTTAAAGACTGGCTTAGCAGAGGCTTATTTCAGTTGCTGCTGAACGAGGAGTCTAAATGCCTGCTAGTTATCAATATCCCATTTGGGTTTCATCATACCAGTGTTTGTTTTTTGGTGTGACAAGTGCACTAGCTATTTTTCAATGCTTTTAGAGCAAATTATTGCGTTAAGTTTCAGCCTGCATCAACTGTTTACCAGACGTAGCAGTGTCTGGTGCCTCTACAGAAATAGATCTACAGAAATAGATCTGCACAACTTTCACACAATATTTTCTGTTTTACAGTGTACAGGGTTAAATTTGGACAAGATACAGTTTTTTCAACCACCCATTATTTATTAGGATTTTGAAATGTAGCATGTTGGCATTAAACTACTGCACCAGCATACTGATGCTACTGCCACGTTGCCACACCCCATGTCCATCAAGGAATTACAGGCATTTTTATGCAAAATTGCATACTAACACAAATTCATACTGGATGCTGCTACTCAATGCATTATTACATAAGGTCGGCCCCTTGTGTGGTCACTTTTTAGCTAGGCTACTGCCTTGTGTTAGTGATGGACCTGTCTCAGTTTTGGCACTGGCCTTGCTCATAAGTATGTGGACGGATCTGAATGCCCTATTGCATTTGCCACTAAATCCTTAAATTCAGCATAATAGCGTTGTTCTCAGATAGGCAAAGAAGATTTGGCAACTGTGTATAATCTAAAAAAATTTCATGTTTATCTAAATGGGTTTAAGTTTCGTGCTGGACAAAGCCGCACATTGTTTACAGCAGTGGGCTCTTTTCCTGTCACAGTACAATTATGAGAGACATTTTTGACCTAGTGCACAACATGTAAATGCTGACGCCTCATCGCATTTGCCGCTCAGTCTGGATACAAAGTTTGACAAATAGGGATGACATTGTTTTCATTTAGATATGGAAGCTCAAAATGTTGTGGATGGTTTCCCTATTACTAATATTGCACCTGTGGATCTTGTTTTAAATAAAGTTGTTTCTTTTGTGCAACATAGCTGACCGAACAAACTTCCAGGCCATGCTTCTGATACTTTTAGAATTTATTTAGCATCACAAAATTGTCTTTCTGTTTGGTATGGAGTGCTGCTGTTAGCTACAGAGGACACCGATCCCCTGGTTGTAGTCCTGTCCACCCTCGAGTGTGAGGTTATGCGTTCATTAGATGTGGACCACTGGAGTGTGTCACGCACAAAAGTGTTAGCAAGCAGACTTTTTTGCCCAGACACAGATGGGGAAATAGTACGAGTTGCTGCAGCCTGTCCATGTGCCACCCATCAGGCAGCTCCCTGTGATTTTTTGACACCGTGGCCGGACCCACAGCAGCCTTCAAAACAATAAAATTAACAGAAGAAGATTTACTAATAATTGTGGAGTTCCTGTCGTATTATTACGAGAATTACATCAAGAAAATGGGAAGAATTCAACCAGAGGAGAATGGACATCCTCTGTAATTCTTAAGGGTATTTTCTAAATCACTGCCTAAGCACTGGAATGACACGAAGAAAACTGATTTTGTCCTGAGTTACCTGAAAGAGGATGCTACAGGATGGGAAACAAGCTATTCAGAAGAATTCTCTTCTTGGAGTGACTTCCAAGACAAATTTAAAAAGAAGTACTGGTCACCAAGTACACAAGAAAAGTTAACACTTGAATTACTAGATCTGAGATATTATACTACTAGTTGGGGTAGCTGACTGAGTGGAACATAAGAAGATCCAAATACTTAGACAATCCTACAGAGGAGAATTATTTGGTTCAAGTTTTGGAACTTATGTTACCCTACCATGTGAGGAAAGAAATATGGCATTGTGGGTGGATGATTGTAAACAGTTTATTAGCTTTTACTAAGAGACTTTATATGTAGAATAAATAATAAAAGAATATGGGAGAATACATGGTGAAAACCCTCAATCAGATAATAGTAATGGAAACCACTATCCACCATAGCTTCAAAGAAAAACTGAACGTAAATGCTGTAAAGTAATGAAACAGAATAACAATAGAGCAAACTGTCAAGGGCATAACAAGGCTCAGACATTTAATTCACGTAATATAAACAATGAACATACAAATTTGCCAACTGATAGGCCATTTTCACCAGTCATTGGAAAGCTATAGGTATTCTGGGCCGGGGGTCGGGCTTCTGGACATAACTATGAAACAGTAGGTCCTCATATAGGATTACTGAAGAGGAAGCAAAATTTAAGAATGAATGAGGTAGATATATAATAGTGGGTGATATTTTTGGAAATAAAGTTAATATTCAATTAATTTCTGGGAGTGAAATATTATTAATCTCACAGAAATTGCCATCAGTAATGAGAAAAAAATATGCTTGCCCAATGATACCAGTTATGGGAGTATCAGCTGTCAGTATTAGCATTCATAAAGAGAAACCAAAGAAGAAATGTGGCTACCTACTACAATTAACACAATTATCTTTTATCAAACACTGCTAATCTTATTAGGCTTTGATTGGTTACCTCATAATGAAGTATTATTATATTACAAAAAAAAAAAGTTGCATAAAAAGAGATGATAAGATATCAAGTGCAGTCTTCCAAAATAATTTTTTTATAATTTAAATAACATAAACAATCGGTGGAGCATATTCACTTAATGAACCCTAAAACTGATATTAGCATTGTCCACTGCATTAATCATTCTATAGCGCATTATGCATTTCAGCCTTATGCCAGTCTTATAGACTCATCATATCTATAACGAATTCTTAAGTAAAACAAACATGAATATGTCAAACACGGATACAAATACCTGGTCTACATTACTTAATGATATCGGAATGTAAATGACCGCAACGTCTCACAAAGAATTTTTGCATTTTGCTGTGATATTTATTTAGTGGCTTCCATTAATATCATTGTGGTGGATGAAACGGAACACGCAAAAGAGGAGTTATTGAGTAACATTAAATCAAAAACAAGAAAATCAACTGTTTCCATTACAAGATATTCTAGTAGAATCTAAAGATGTGTTTTCAAATAAACCTGGAATAATTAAAGAGTATATCCATAGCTTTGAAGTAAAAGATGGCAAATCATTCTTGTGTAAGCCCTATCCAGTACCAATGACGCTTCTTCAGATTGCTGTAAGAGAAGAGATACTGAAGACGATTGACAACAGCTTAACTGAACATAGTCACTAAAAATGGATTATTGTAGACACTAAAACTAAGAAATGTGGAGGAGGAATTCATTTAGTTTTGGATGCATGAACACTTAATAACAACATAGGAACTGAATCGGAGGACCTGTTTGTATGGAAGAGTTGTTATGTAGGTTTGAGGAAGTCAAATTCTTTAGTTCAGTGGACTTTACGGTCAGATATTGGCATAATGAGAGGAATCAAAGTCATACTTATAGACTTGTTACTCGAATATAAATCTTTAGAATGTAAAGTATTACCATTTGATTTGAACATTTCAGTGGCAGTTTTCATTTGTGCTTTAGATAAATCGCTAAGCAGGGATTTAGTACAAGAACTAATAATGTATGTAGTTGCTACTCACCATATAGCGGAGATGCTGAGCCATGATAGGTACAATAAAAAGATTCACACAATCATAGCTTTCGGCCATTAAGGCCTTTGTCAGCAGTACACACGCACACACACACACACACAAGCGCAACTTGTGTGTGTGTGTGTGTGTGTGTGTGTGTGTGTGTGTGTGTGTGTGTGTGTGTGTGCGTGCGCGCGCGCATGTGTGCATGTATGTATGTATGTGGACTGCTGACAAAGGCCTTAATGGCCGAAAGCTATGATTGTGTGAATCTTTTTATTGTACCTATCGCGGCTCAGCATCTCCGCTATATGATGAGTAGCAACTTTCCTTCTCTCGTATTGTTACATTCCATCAAGGATTTTCCATTCTTTAATAATGTATGTAGATGATATACTGCTACTATCCAAGACTTGGGAAGACCATTGAAATTGCTGACATGTAGCCTAAGTACATTAGAAGATAAAGGAATATCAATAAAATTTCCCAAGTCACACTTCCGGCAACAAGGACTGAAGTTCCTGGGCCATACTGTTCACAATACCTGATCCAGGAAGAGTACAAACTAAAGAGGCTGTTCTGAGCCAAGAATGTAAAACAATTGTGGTCTTTTAGGTTTAGCTGCCTTCCACAAAAGATATATAAAGGGCCAGGCAATGAACAATATTCATTTATTAAAATAAAAAGTTACTTGGATACAGAATGATAGTACAAATGGAGCACTTACAAGGAGAGGTCCCCGATGGTGGGATCAACTTTCTGCAACCAAATATATGGTGATATAGATTACGAGCCCAGGTGTAGTGTGCGCAAAATGTCATGGTCACCAGATGCGCAGTCGGCCGGGGAAGTGTGGGGAGAGCGGAAGTGGATGGGGGTCGCTCAGAGTGCTGTAGGGGAAATGCCAAACACTGGAGGGAAGTGCCATTGCAAACTTTTTCGAATTCCGTGCAGTCTCTTACTTCCACGTTGCTACTCACAAAGTTGCAGACAGGCACAACAAAAAGGCTGTTACATATTTATATAAAATTTATCAACAGCTGTTAAAATTATTTAAATGGTCAGAAGGTACAATCCGATATAAGGACAATGTATATGACTGTGTAGAAGAGGCATTAAAGAAAAATGCTAAAATTAGAGTAGGGGAACATAGCTATAAAACTACTTTTCACAAATATGAAGGTCCATATAAGGCAACTAATATTCCACATCCTAAAGCAGTATCTCCTGTGCAGCCTGCAAATAACATAGGGAAGGTATTATATAATATCAATACGATAAAATGGTTTGTAACTTAAAGAACAGAACTCAGGAGGGTTCAGAATCTGTGTAAACTTTGTAGAGTGATGGCTACAAGGCTCCAGTCATCAATTATATTTTTTATTATTTCAATTTTTGTATAATGGTGTCTCCTCCAGCTATTCTATCATTTTTAATTTAAGTTTCTTTTCACTACCCTATCCACAATAATCAAATACTATTATATGGAATATTAGTAATTAATGCTTATTTGATTTTAACAGGTAACTATGAGTTATGCAGATAACTTTCTGCACAATTTCTCAGAAAATACACATATGTAACTACAAGATGAGGATAAATAAGGATTGCTATACTCTCTACAGTAATTAACACTGTAAATAAGCAGCAGGAGAAAAGATGCATTACCTAAATAAGTTTGCTGTTAGGAGTTCTAACAGTGTAATGCATGATGTTAGCATTGTCACATCGGCAAGGGGAAGAGTAGGAAGGGGAAGGTACCCTTACACAATAATTCAGTGACATGCTAACAATGAAATGAAATCTACATAGGGACTTGTAATTAATTAAACTAATTCTCGGTCGTGCAAATTTGGTGGTGGTTAGAAAAGATCTGAAAAAGGAGGTGACACTGAAAATTTCTACAGAAGTAGAAGACTGTATGTTTTGAGGCTTACTTCAAAGTCATGAAATACAGGGTCTTACCTGATTTGTAGTGGTCTAATTTATATTGTAATTGGCAGCTGATATTCATATTCGATTTCTCATTTTTCTCCTGTATTTCCTTTACTGCATCACAGTTAAGGTGTGGAAATACCTTTGATGGCTTATCAAACCAATGCTGGCATCAAACATAAGGCCACATAAGTTACCTATTATGGAGATTGGAGGGTGTGGCTGGGCCTGATGAAGTTTGCATCTCTGATGTTTCCCATATTAATAATCACTATGCACAGTTCCACACATGGATCAACACTATGTCCACAATAGTTACATACTGCTATGGTGCACAATACTGTTACCTAACAAACATTGGGAATGAGTGTAAACATTCCAGAGTGGCACAAAGTCGGCTAACTTCCACCAACCACAGAGGGGCCAAGTAAAAGTGAGACACTAGTATATTTTGTATGGGTTACGTATATCTTTCAAATGGGTTGTAGTAAAAAGGGTTAACATTTCCCTATCCTTTATAACTTCAATGATGAATACACCAAGTACGGGGTGTAGTTCACAGGTTCCTTCAGTACTTTAGTTAATTATACATGTGGTGTCTGTTCTTCTGAGTAGGTCAGAATGAACAGATACACTTTAGATCCCATAGCCATTATGAATCAAGACACAGTGGAATTAATGGCATTAGTTGCCAGTGGACATTAATTTAAATCAATTGAGAAAGCTTAAAATTTGTGCCAGGCCAGGATTCAAAACTGGGTCTCCTGCTTACTACGTAGATGCCCTGACCACTGCGCCACCCGATCACAGTGGTCATTGCAACTGCAAAAACTACCCCAGCATTCCTTCCATCAGACGCAAATTCTCAACTTGTCCACACACTACTGATGCAGTATCCCTTGTCCATTATCCCCATTACTGGCGGCAGTGTTAATCAATGAGATGGACGTTACTTTTTGTGTAGCTACTCTCCCCAAAGGCTGACAATAGCACACTGGTAGAACCAATTTTTGGGGCCTGTGAGGGTGAAGCCGGTGGTGTCTGTTCTATAAGATTGGTGAACTTCATCCTCTAGCCCATAGGTGAAGTATCTCCCAGGGAGGGATTCTTGGGCTGAGGGATAGGTATTTGTCTTTGGTGTCTGTCGTCTTTCTTTCTTCGGTTCTAATATTCCTACTCGTCTTTTTCCTGTCTTTCTTCTCCAACAGAAGTACCATGTCTACCCTCCCTCTTTCCACATTCAGTTGTTTCCATTACAAAAACCATTCTCTTATCCGAATATTAAAACCAATTTTCAGAGGACTCCGAGGTAAAGGGCATATACAATTAGCTTCTGGACAAAGTTAAGACAATCCTAAATTGATACCAGGAAATGATACTTTTTTTGATGTTGGATGAAAGTATAGAGACAAAGTGTCACTATTTTAATTTTATACTGATGAAGTCATTCGGAACTACAAATATTCCTTATTTAGTTATTTAATAGTGTAGCAAGATATCATTTGTCTTGAGACATTATTTGTCCAGATGATCATCGCAGTGCAAGTATTATTGAGATTCTACAGAACTGTTTATTGTGTACATCATAAAGGATTAAAGTCAAATCATCTGCCTCCATTGCTGAGTGATCAGAGTGGCTGGCTGAGATGCATCAGGGGACCAAATTCAATTCCTGACTGAGATGGATATTTTACCCGCTCAGGGACTGGGTGTTGTGTTGTCCTGATCATCATTTCATCACAATCAATGTGCAAGTCGAAGACATGGTGCCAAACTAAAAGATTTGCACTAACCGACCAAACAACTCTAGATGGAGTCTCCAGGCTAATAATGCCGTATAATATTTCATTTCAATTTTAGATCACTATATGCACAAAGACTGTAAATGAAGTGTTACCTTCCTTATGACACTGTAACTGAAGACATAATATAACTGTAGTGAAAAGAGGAGCTTTCTATTATTTTGGAAGACAGATTTCAGAACTGATCAAACCTCTCAGATGAGAGTACAGAAGCAAATGTGACAGTGAAGTAGTCCACATCATGAATAACTACATGGTATGTCTGAACAGGACTTTCAATCTACACATATACACAATTTCTGACATCAGAAATCATTTCACATGTTCAAATGTCAGCCTACAAATTTGTAGATAGTAACTTCTCCCACTAATCACAGAGTAGGAAGGTTGTGAAGGTGAGTTACCTGTCTTGTAAACAACCTTTAAAAGCGGCTAGAGTAACAATACTGAAAGTGAAGAAACTGAAAATGAAGTGTCCTTCACTTGCAATTTCATGAAAAGTATAGTTGCTACTCACCATATAACAGAGATGCTGAGTCACATATAACCACAACAGAAAAACTACTGGAAATAGACAAACCACATGCACGCGTGCGCACACACACACCATCACCACCACAGTGTCTGTCAGCTGGAGTGTGTGTGTGTGTGTGTGTGTGTGTGTGTGTGTGTGTGTGTGTGTGTGTGTGTGTGTGTGTGTGTGTGTGTGTAAGGGGGGGGGGGGGGCACGTGAGATGTCTATTTTTGACAAAGGCCTTGTTGGCCAAAAGCTCACTTTCTGACAGGCTTTTTGTTGTGCCTATCTGCAACTCAGGATCTCCACTATATGGTGAGTAGCAACTACCCTTTTCACAAATAGTGTTACATTCTATGCTGGACTTTCCATTGTTCACTTACAACTTTTATCATTTAGCAGGACATAAAGTATTAAATGTTGGGTAACTAAATCATAGTGTGCCAGAAAATATTAACAGAGTAATGAATTCTGAAACTTAATGACTATTCAACAAAACACTTCTCCAAATTGCTGTGTCCAACTGCTGTTTGTAATTTGGTTATAGAACAGAAAGAAAACCAATGAATAACCAAACAAAAGGCATTTTATGCCTGCATAGCATTCTGTCTCCTCACAGACTACCACATAATGTGGTGAGGTGGTTTGTGTGCCTCAAGAATCCACAGAACTTTGCTTGCAGGAGCTATGTTTCTGATATGGTTACCCATGTCAAGATTGGTCAGTGGGTGAGAGACCAGACAAAGAGTAGTCTCCCTAGGAGGCATGTGAACAGCAACCAACTGGCCCTTCATTGAGCCTGGAATTGCTTCCATTTACTTCAGAGTTCTTGTGTTTTCATTCCTATTGTAATGACTCAATCTTGAAGGGTTGCCATAAAAAAAATCTAGGTACGAATATTACCAGTGAACTTGGTAACTTAGATGGATACATACAGTGCCAATTGTTTTTGTTATATGCATTAAGAAACTGTCAATTTTACAGTCACTGACTGCAAATTGGACACAAAAGGCAACATAGTCATGCCCTACCTGTAAGTAAACAGAACCAAACGTGGTATATAGAGACCGCCAATCGACAAGCAGGGCAGAGTTCCAGCTAGCAGCAAAGTTTGACCCCAATGTCCATCAGAACCAGCATCTCATATGATCACTAGCCAACAGAAGGAGCTACGTAAGTGAGAATTATAGTCAATTAAGCTTGTACACTAAAAAGGACTTCTAAACTTTGCCTATATTTACCTTTAGACATTGGTCAGTGGTTTCCTTTGTACATTTGCCTATGTGTACCTACATGTTTGTCACTTCCACAGTGACATATAACTGGACCTAAGGTTTCAATAAGTACAAAAGAAACACTCCTCAAGAGGCATAGTCTAGAATACCATACTTAGATGTTAGTCTCTGTACTCTATTCCTAATAGAGTGTTATCCTGGTGTGGCCATTTGTGCTAGTAAATGGTTGAAGCATCTAACAATAACTGAGAATACAAGCCTTTCTGTATTTCACACGTGTGTTAAGTGGATCTTAGGACTTAAGTGATAACACTGTCTCTGTGTTGTTCTGCATGTTCATGTAAAAGCAGACCAAAAATCAACCCAAAGTCTCATTTCCTTATTTCCACCATGTCTACCTCCTTAGCCTGACATGTGAGTCATTCTGTACTACCTCCCACTAGAGAGATCTGAAAAATCTCAGCTTGAACCTCTTGCCATCGCACCCCTGCACACAGCCACCTGCATGCCGGAGACAAATGAACTTTAATTCCATGTGACCTGTCTGGGAGATTCAAAGTAAGTATGTTACAACCCATGTCAGGTTATAACATATAAACTGATGTCAGATGTAAGAAGTAGGCTTCGATACCTGCCTGAGTAGCTTAATTAAGAAGTAAAGTGCCTTAGAGTACAAAAGATAGGGTTTTCTTTGAGGTGGTCTAGCTTGCCTAGACTTACAAGGAGACTACCAGACCCATTAATCAGAGTCTGATGAGTCTTAGCTATGTCATAGAGGAACTCATTTTGAGCACCCGGCTAGCTGCTTTTCATGCAATGGCACCTAGTTCCCAAGAAAATTTATTTTGAAATATTATCCATATCTGCAATGTTACATGTGTTTTGACCAAGCAAGCATACCCTAACAGTGGAAGTTTGCGGCTACAATGCTTGTGGTATGGGGATACTTAACCTGCTATGTACTTCCTAACTCTTTTTCAAATTTTGCATACTCATTAAATAGTATATGTCATTCCAGATACAAATGCAAGTACTGATCCCTAATTTTTGTCTTCATTATGTAATTAATACCAATCAAACCAGCTGCCAGTACAATTCAACATACAATAGATCCCTTTTGGAATTAGGTGCGAAAAGGGTTACTGTGCAGACAAAACATTAGCCATTCCATCACAGCACAGTGTACAATAATTGCATAAGGAAAGAAACGCCCTGAGTTTTCTTATGCAAGCAAGAACCGTTGGGAAATTTGGCCAGATCATTCAAAAAGTAGTTGAAGAATAGACTCAAATTTTGAAAAACTTCATGGAGAAAGTTCAAAATACTCCCAACTTGCTACAGACAGTAGAGAAATTGCTTCAACGGAACATTCTATAAAAATGCATTCTTTAATTCTGCATCAATTTAGAGCACTTGCTTTCACAGAAATGCCAAAATATTTTTGGTTCACATTGAAATTGATTGCACATATTACAATCTTTATGAATTTAAATAAACTGTGTTTCCAGTATTGCTTCCGATTAATCTGTGTGCCTGAAAGGCAGTAGCTTTCATTAAATGTGCATGGTGGTCTATGAATTCGATTGATTCTATGACCAATACCATGCAGAATTATGTTCTAGCACTTCAAATAATGCAAATGATAGTGTTCTAGCACTTCAAATAATGCAAATGATAGAAAGTAACACCATTCTGTATTCTATTCTGTAACAAAAAGAATACAAGTTCGAAGAAAGTTTATTTACGGAATTATTACAGGGAGAATGACTGTTTTTGAATATATTTGCCAGACGTATACTATTTAATAATATTCTGTATGATGAAACTGGTAAAAAAGGTAAGTGGGCAGAATTTTCACCCTTACTGCCAGCATAGTTGTCATGAACCTTAGCAACTGCACTACTCTTGCTGGGTCAAAATGCAATGAACGTTACACATATAGCAGGTACGCATGAAACTTCCACATCAATCTTTCTTGGAATCTAGGAGCCGTCACATGAAAATCTGCTTGCCAGGTAGTCCGAACAGATCCCTCTACAACACTGCTAAGACTCACCAAAATCCATAATTAAGAAGTCTGATCGTCCCCTTTTTTGGACAAATCAGCTTGAGCTTTTCGAGGTAGATCAGTGACAACGAACACGTGGAGAAGTTCTTTGTTGTGTATAATTAACAAGTCTGATCGTCGCCTTTTTTGGACAAATCAGCTTGAGCTTTTCGAGGTAGATCAGTGACAATGAACACGTGGAGAAGTTCTTTGTTGTGTATGGAAAGAACAAGCATGAAGAAGGGAGAAAGAAGAAGTAGTGAGATCATCTGTTGTCTTGTGTTGCAGAATTACGAGACCACTACTAACAGCCTGCTGCAGTAGACAATGAAGGACGCCTTCACAGCAATTACATTAGTCAAGTTTGGGGCCACGGGCACCTGAATCAGAAGCACATGTGTACCGATAACACTGAGTTCCAACATTACACCTTCATGAAACGCCAACATAGAGCCGCTCACTTAACTGAAAAATATGGCGAGTGAATCACAACACAGCTTTAAAACAAGATCCAAAGTTTTGAGAAAAGGTGGAATATTCCCTAATATGAATCTGGAGCAGAACTCTGCCCTGCTTGTCGATTGGCGGTCTCTATATACCACGTTTGGTTCTGTTTACTTACAGGTAGGGCATGACTATGTTGCCTTTTGTGTCCAATTTGCAGTCAGTGACTGTAAAATTGACAGTTTCTTAATGCATATAACAAAAACAATTGGCACTGTATGTATCCATCTAAGTTACCAAGTTCACTGGTAATATTCGTACCTAGATTTTTTTTATGGCAACCCTTCAAGATTGAGTCATTACAATAGGAATGAAAACACAAGAACTCTGAAGTAAATGGAAGCAATTCCAGGCTCAATGAAGGGCCAGTTGGTTGCTGTTCACATGCCTCCTAGGGAGACTACTCTTTGTCTGGTCTCTCACCCACTGACCAATCTTGACATGGGTAACCATATCAGAAACAATTTTGATTACGGCTCTTACAACACCAGAAGATACTGACGATTGCTGTGAAAATGTTTCAGTTCTGCTGTAGGCTGCTTCCCTGAGAAAGAGAGGTAGGGCTTGTTTGCTGGCACCGCTCCTCTCCCCTCTGGCAGTCATCAAAATACTAATTTGTTTACACTAGCGAACACCTGCCACTATATAGCCTACAGTTCCCACACTCTGCGCTATAACGATTGGAAAATAAAATCTGTAATATTTTTTGACTAGCTGAAATTCTTCCCTAATGTTAAAATAGAGTTTGGTTTTACTTCTAGGTAAGTGCCTTTTCAGTTCTACCTGGAGCATTGTCAAGCATGGGTTGCCCATGAAAAGTCAAAATTAATAATCTGGAGATTTTGTAATCGTCGAATTGGGCAGGAAAAGACAAATAAAGTCCAGAAACACATCAAATCAAAGACACATTCAGTTCACTGGTGGGGAAAATGCTGCTTCTTTTCAACACAACAATCATTTTTGAAATCTTAAATACAGCCAAATGAAGAAAACAAAGGCCATTTCAGAACAAAGATGTGTTGAAGGATATTCCAGTCAAAAAGTTGCCTATTAGCACTTTTATTCAACAGTCAGTTCAAAGAACTAAGGATCTGTTTATCTTCACTTATGTAGCATGACAGATTTTTAAATTTGAGCATCTAATCATACAAAAACAAAAAAATAAATGCGAATTTTGAAAAAAACAGATGCAAATTTTGCCACAAATAGATGCTACATTTTCCAGTCCCTATCTATTCCACTGTCTAGGTGGTTTCAAATTGTCAATCCCACCCCTGGGGACCTGCCCTTGTTAGTAAGCAAATGTTGCAAGTTGGTTACAGCTCTCTGATGGATAACTGTAGTTCACAGAGTTACTTTCACTTGTTTGTCATGGCAAAAGTATTTTATTATTTTTTGTATGTTTCTCTTACCAAAATGAAACCAGGGAGACAGGTTGCTAAGTGCATCAATTGTCGGATCATTCCGCTTGGAACCATAATTTTTTAGACCCTTCGTGCAAAATTTATGCAACATTAAAAGACCCGCCTCAGTGCCTGCAGTTGCCCAAGTCACAGGCTGAACACTTCGATCAGCTTCTATGAATTTTTCAGCTGCTACCCAGTTAGCTTCCTGTAACACCATAGTTCATTTCAATCATTTAAATTCAATAAAAGACATTATACCGTTCTTTCTGAGCAATCACAATCAACAAATCATTTGTTATACTAAGCAAAATATAATCCCATATTTAAGAAGAGCAAGCAGAACACAAAATCAGTCACTGAATACATACACGAGAATGAAATAGTAAATATATACAATGACATAATTAATGAGAAGTAAGTGTAACAGATATACTCCCGTTGTTTGTGTACAAATTGTCTTACAATAGCATGCTTCTTAGGTGAATGAGGATGTGGCACAACAGGTGGATATTGTGTTAAGTACTCTTGCAGTTTGCTATTAATTTTATTTCGTATTGTCCTGGCAGCATATTCCAATTTATCTGAGGCAATCCAGCATGGGACAATATTGTGAGCATCCACCTGAAACAGACAAATGAACTATCTTCACCCCTTATTCTCCTTGTCTACAGAAGAGGATGTCTGTAACAGCATTATATAAGTCTTGGCACAATTCTACTCCTATTAGTCCACTGAAAAAAGAAGTGTACAACATTTCTCAAGTTAACAGTACCATGTAATAGAAGATAGAAAATATGATAGCACTTAAAACATTTGCATAACTAAAGAATTATTTATTTATTAAGAATATAAATCCTATGAAGTCCATCAAATTTCAGAAATTTTGTTTCTTCTCCCTTGATTCAGATACCTTACTTCTGCAATGTTACTTCCCAGGCTGGATATGCTCCATAGTATAGTCTATGTGTCCTCTGCTGCTAGGGAATATAGTCCACAAAGAAATGCACCAAAGCAAGGGGAGACTGTAGGACTACTTGTGCTATAGGCTTATGTTTCACATAAAATGTGAACAGCTATTTTCCTTTGGATAGCTAGTGTAAAATCACTATCTGATCACAAGTATCCAGACATTCTTACATAATGAACCACTGATAATTAGATGTCAATACAGATGGACCCAACAGTATCAAAAGAGGCGGGGAGTACTGTGCGGTCCCATCTCTTTATTTTTTATTCTTATTCTTTTACAAAATATTTATTAAGCATTTAACACTTTCGTATAAAACATCAAATAACAGAATGTGGCAGGAAATAAACTCATTTTATAAATAATTATAATACTCTACTACTCATTTACATTTCAGCCTTCAATGTGGAAATCTGTAGGCAATGGTCCATTGAGCTATTCCTTAGATGACACATTTGTAGAATTCATATGTCAAAATGTATCAGTTTACATACAGGAATCCTGAGAAAATTCATGTATGTAATCCTCTAACAGGGCTAACAAGTTACTTTCTCATGTTCATCCCATAAATATGGGACACACACACACACACACACACACACACACACACACACACACACACACACACACAATCTTTGATTTCCTGTTTAAAAACACCCTTAAGTGACAAAATATTTTCCCTCAGAGCTGTAGAATTATATGCTGTCTAAAAGTTTCCCAGCAGTTTAGAAAAAGAATCCCAGCAAAAAACAATGCATTTTGGAAAGATCTTCGACACGTGGCAACACATACATTGCAAATTTTCATATTATGAAAGTATAAATACAAATTCTGCCAAATACTACATGGTAGCTTCTGAAGCACTGAAATTGAGATTGCGATGCGCTTTATCAGCTAGTCATAGCTCACGTCACATGATCTCATCAGCCAGTGACAGTCGATGTTCAGAGCATAGGACACGTGATGTAGTCAGCCGATAGCCACATCACCATTAAGTAGCGCAAACAGGAAAAGTTAATGGTTTAAATTAATATACATACAGTACAGCTATGAGAAAGGCTAAGCTTCCACATATAATACTGGTGTTTATTAGTGTGTGTTACCCTTTAAGATATACCGAACATAAATGTGCCAGTAAAATTTTAAATAATGGATGCTCGTCTCGGTCCGAAATTTCTCTGTTTAGCTGAAGCTCAAAGTGTTAAGTTTTGAATGAGAGTCAAACACTCTGTGATTTAAGAAATTCATCACCACATAACATAATTTATCTTACATAAAAGGAAATTTACTTTGAAAGTAACTCTTCTCAAACCACCATCTGCAATATTTTTCCACGACCTGTTAGAAATGTAAACAGCTGTGAAGTCCCACTCATCAAAAGCAGTTTGTTATTACGAAGTACTGCAGAGTCTTCATCTTAAGGCCTTTCACACATTTTGCTGTTGGCAGACACTTGTATGTATATTGTCTTTTGTTGTTGTAAATGGCACTTTTTCTTGGCAACTGAAGTTTTATTTTTGTGTTATTCTCCCATTTGTGTGTTACTGCTGCAGTATTATTCTGAACTAGTGGGCTAAACTAAAATTCTTTGCTAGAATATCAGTTCTTACTATTCAAAATTACAAAAAATTTAACTGAAAACTAAAACAATGCAAAATTCTTGGAGTTCTAAAAAATTCCAAGATTTTTCCTGGATGTCCTAAGTGTCCCGTGGTGTATGCACCTTGCAGATACTGTAAGTTGTCCTTTACTTTAAGTCAATAAATTGTGTGCGCCATGATCCAAGTTGTTGCATGTCACTCTGCTTTCGGAAACTGTTTCCATTTGGCTGTCATAGTGTTACGGACCTGTATATTGCATGTGTCCATTCTATTGATCAGTCAAATCATGTCCCTTGCTGTCTCCCATATTGCAACATAGTTTGGGCATTCAAAACAATGATCAATTTTGTCTTCCAAATAACAATTTCCACACACAGTTGACTGTTTTAATGGGGTGGAGTAAAGCTTGGAGTTGGTCACTACTGCCTTGTTTATCACTTTGTACTAAGTCATTACGGTATTATTTTCATTGTTAAATTTTCCAATCGTGCTAAACTGTAGCTCCCATTTATTATGAATTAGTATTTCTTGAGAGCCAAGGCCATTTTATGAACTTTCCCTTGTTTTAAGATGTCTGGTGGTATATAACTTTTACTGAAATATAGTCAGACAAAGTTTAATGAGTGTGGGACATTGACAATATTAACTGGCGCTGCTCTATCTCCAATATCTGGAGATATTTGTGAAACAGTATAACAGTTGTGGTCTCTTCTTTCTATTACATGCTTACTTCTGATGATGAGTAGTACCATACATTTTGCGTGCAAGTCCATTAGTTCCAGTCCATCCTCATTTAAGCTGAGGGTGCAGATCTGTAGAGAAACCTTAAAAATTTCGCTCATCACTACTTTTTTTTAGGCTTCAGGAGTATCTGAGCTAAGTACCATGCTTTTGTGAGCATTTGCATGTTGCTTAACAATTTCTACCGGTGTAGATTTTTATCATCGATCTTCTTTTATGTAGTGTCATGGAGCAAATGAGAGCCTCCAACCTTTGGGAATTATTTAACATAATGATACCTAACACTTGATGTTGATCTTTGGCACTAAATCAGTTCTGCTGTATATTCCACTTATTATTTGCAATTGGCAACAACAAAGTCGTTTTATGGTTAACAACTGCACCTGTAGCTTTTTCATAGTGTTGGAGGATGTTACGTAACATGATGTACTGATACATCCCATTCCTTGAATGATAAGTATCACATCCTTAAAAGATAAAAGATGTTTGTGGCAGAGTAGTCAATATGTGGTGAGCACCCCACTGTTTGGAGGTGTTTTAAATCATAGGTGCTGATACCTGAGCCAATGTTCCAGTGACTGTACAAAATCGGCTAGCTGTCAGACAACCATACCTGCTGACGTGGATATAGGAGATCCATGAAGTGGGCTGTTCAGAAGAAAGAGCTCCATGAAATCTAAGAAGGCGAAATGACAAAAATAATAAATGTATTGTAACCATTATTTATCAAGTTGAATATCAGATCTGTTATGTACGTAATATAGAGGGGCAGTATGAGTTGGTAGCTGTCCTCATTTATCATGTGTTGAGTTGTAATTTTGAAGATAATATAAGAAGGTAAATTGAATCTCACTTCTTATTTATGTGGTGGAGTGAGTGAGAACGAGAATTTAATTTTCAGCAGCTTTATCTACAGCCTGTAAGGGGCAATGTCTTAGCCAAGTGGGAGGAAGAAGGCACATGGATTCAGGGTACAGACTAGCAGGACCTGATTAATAATACTTAATGATGACAGAATATTCAATGAGCAACATTCACTGCATTTACAAGGAGTGTCCAGATGCAAATTATTTAAGTGTTTGGTGCATGAGGTGAAGTATAACAAACCACCACACAGCACAAGCCAACCCAAAAATACTTCAATGCCAACATCTCTGGAAGTTTCATGAAAACACCCAAGTCATAGGTGTAAGCTCTGCATTTGAAACATTCATTTCCTACTTAAATTCCTTGTCACTCACAGCATATAGTGCAGAAGAGAGAAACTAAAGCTACTAAGCTACTGCATGTAACACCATAGATAACAGGCAATCTTGTCTGACTGATATTATGACCAGATTTTCTTACTCATTCTACCATTGATAATGACTTGTGACATGGCAGTGCCCAAAATATTCTGAACCCAATCAAAAGCATTTTTTATAGTCTATTAATAAAATTGCTGCTTTCTTTTATATATTGTATATTAGTAAGAAATCATGTGTGTTTCTGTCCAGAACAGCACACGTCTGATTCGGACTAGTCACTTTCTCCATTTTTTGCTTTAATTTCCCAGAAAAGCACTTTATTGTCAACACTGAGTAATCTTATCTAACGCAGATTCTATAAATTTGGTGTTTCTTTAGTTTTTGGTACCACTGTAATAAAAACCTCTCAGAAATTATTCTGGTATGTCAACAGCCTTACACATTTCGGTACAAGTTAAAGTTTTCCACATAAAATTCAACACAATTCCTATCTCCTCATGAAGATTTTCCTTCAGAATTCGTTTTGATTGCTTCCTCAATCTCATCTAAAGTGAAAGCCTCATTAAAGTGCATCCAATCACTTCTCGTAAGCATGTAAGGTGTTTGCTGAAGAAAACTGTTTATTGTGGATAGGTTGGTATCACTCTCTTTGAATAGGGTTGTAAACTGGATGGTGAGTTTGGTTTTGATTTCATTCTTACTGGTGGTTTTCTGGTTGCTAAGTTTTATTCAAGATCTTATAGCTTCTCTTCCATTCCCTAAGTGGAAGATTAAAATCAGTTCTTCCGCACTGAAACCTACCAGTTGACTCCACATAAGTGTACCTTCGGTTTTCATTCAGAGGTCACAAACGTTTTGCCTTAATTTGTCTCAACTTCGGCAGTAAGTTCGACTGAACTGTTATTTTACTAATGAGATCTTGCAGACAACTCTGGCAGAATTCAGAAGTTGATTGGGGCCAGGAGGCTGTAGTTCATTAATAAATTTCTGTAGCAGGCTTAGCTGGCATGAGCCACCATTCCAATACGCTTTTAATGTGGCACCACTTTTTGAGTCCCTCTTGCCACATGACTAACAGATCTTGTGTCAACTCACGATCTTCTAAATGGCTAATTTTAAGCTTCCAAATGCCTTTCTTAGGCCAAACGTGTAGTCGGGTATTTAACTCGCCAGGTGTATCTCCAATCATCTGAGAATATCACCACTTTTTCCTTTTCGTATTTCAGCTAGGATTGAAGGTGACGTGTGTATCCTATCAAGTCTGCTATACTATTAGTAAAAAAATAGGTGTAACTGCCAGGGTCCAGAATTTGCAAAGTGACTTCAAGATGGTAACTGTCAACCAGTGCTCAAGTTCATTATACTAGTTTGGACGAGATTTCTGATCATCATTAACCAACACTGATGCTAATAACCACACAGCTGTCAGAAGAGTGCTCAAATACTTTAGTCTCACGGAACATGCTTTACATCAACTGTAGCTGTCATACAACTGAGCATGTGCATGCGCAATGGCACTCAGCACCGTGCCATATCCACTGGCGTACACAACAGTGATATAGCTACTGGGGTCTGCAGAGCGTTTGTGTTTTTTCTCAGGCCCAATACTGATGGATGATCACAGCTCAGTGTGGGTGGTACAACACTTCCTCATGTGTAACTGTAGTGCACGACTTCTCATTATTCAGACAGAATACATCTTTAAATAGCTGCATCACCAAGCAATATAATAAGAAAACGTATCATGCATGTACATACTTGTATCATCATTTTAAGATGTTTTTCACACTCTGAAGCACATAATGAATGACTAAGTTTATTATTCCTGCATAATTTGTGTGTGTGTGTGTGTGTGTGTGTGTGTGTGTGTGTGTGTGTGTGTGTGTATTTACCTATAAAGAATTTGGTTGCAAATTAAATTTGGGAATTCTCCCCATAAGCATTAGCTGTGCGAAATTTTCTGTACCCTCATCATCTCTAAATGAGCAAGTGTGTCTACAACTAATTTTATTATACGAAAGACCTTATTTGTATTGCACGATATTGGGTAGCCATTCAAATATTTGTTTTGCATTTTATTATTTGTTTGAGGTACTCCTTGGGTTCATCAGCAGACATTCCTATGTCATAGCAGATTCTGCGTGGAACTACTACTCTACAAGATTCATTAATGAAGATGATATTCAACAACGTAAGTAAGCCTTTAGTCAGGCTCAAGCTCTTGATTATATCTCATGCCCGTACTCAAGCATATAATAAATGTTGGCTGTCATTTGCAACAATCGAAAACCATTTGGGAGAAAATAATATTAGAAGACCGTTAATCATTCAAAGAAAGTCTACATTCACTAGTGTGGGAACACCTAGATCATGAAATATTAGTTGGTGGCAACTTTAACCCAATGAGTGTAGACTGGAAAATATATGGATTTATTGCACGTGGTATAGGCAGGCAGTCTAGTGAAGCAATTTTGAACATGTTTTCCAAAAACTGTCTCGAGGAGCTAGTTTGTCAGCCCACATGCAATGGAAATATTCCAGACCTTGTAATAACAATCAGGCCTGACCTTATCAGCAGTGTCAGTATACAGACAGGGATTAGTGATCATATCATAATGGCAATGGTTAATAAACTTAATAAATTCATCAACAATGATAGGAGAGTATTTTTGCTAGAAAGAACAGATAAGCTGTAGTCAGCACCCCACTTAGACCAAACTTAAACCCAGAGGGTCACCGTTTATAATGCCCCTGAAATGCATAGCTGGATTTTTAAGTATTGGCTACACTACAGTCTAGGGAACAATCAACACTGGGTGTTATATGAATTTTATCATTTTGAGAAGACCAAAGGGGTAATCTGTTTTACTTGCTAAAAACATTCAACAGCAAAGATTGCATGAGTATTTCTTTCTTTAAAACAACTGGTTTCATGAAACTTTGCTGTCATCTTAAGGTCTTTAAAAATCTTTTTGTTATCAAATGCGTTCATTTTATGTTGGACCTCACGCCAAGTTGTCACTTGAATAAAAATCAGCAAATTCTAAAAAGGTTTGTCGTAACTAAAATATTTAAAAACATACAGCACATTGTGCAAATGGCCGTGTCCATATATCTACGTCACTCTCACAAGCTCATTATGTTACAAAACCACAGTGCACAGTAGCACGTCTGTTTACCTCCGTTTTGTTTACATAAGCCAGTCATATTTTAAACATTGAAAATCCACCTTAAACAGTGCACATTGGCACAAACAATGCCTGTCATCTGGGCTATGAGATAGAAATTGAAGCTGCATGCACGATTGTTCGGGCAAAACTCAGCATCTGGGATGGACATAAAATGCTAATGGGATCATCTCCTGATGTAACCGAAAACTTCAGAGAAAACCTCACTTCGTTCCCCAATCATATTGTAATCGTCGGTGGAGAATTTCTGGGAAAAATGCATTTTTGTTAATGGTTGGCATGACATTGAAACTGGTATCAGTGATCATAACACACTTTTGGCAACAATGATAGCTGAATTACAAAAGGACAACTAAAACAAGTAAAAGGATACACATGTTCAGTAAACTAGATAAAAAGAAGTACTGTCTTAATATCTGAGTTAGGGACTTTAAACTTTCAGCAGAGGGCTGAAGCATATAGGGGAACTATAGCTCAAGTTTAAAAGAACAGTTGAGCATACACTGGATAGATATGTAACCAGTAGAACAGTACATAATGTGAGGGACCCTCTCTCATTATATAGTCACAGTAAAGGAACTCCAGAGACTACTGGACAGTAGGTATAAAACAGAGCATAAAACTATAGATAGATAGATTTGGCTGTCAAGAGAGCAATGCATGAATCCTTCAGTGTGTACCATAGCAAAATATTTTCAAATGATCTTTCACAAAACCCAATGAAATTCTAGTCGTATGTACAGGTTGAGTTAGTGTCCAGTCACTTGCAAATGAGACAGGAACTGAAACTGAGAGCAGCAAAGCAAAAGCTGAAATGCTAACTCTGTTTTCAAATTTTTCTTTACAAAGGAAAACCCAGAACTGTCCTAATTTAATCCTTGTATATTACCGAAAAAATCAGTGAAGTAAGTGTTAGTGTCAGTGGTGTTGACAAACAGCTGAAATTGTTAAAACTGGACAAAGCTCCAGGGACATAAAGCTCCAGGGACCAATGGAATCCCTATCAGACCCTATACTGAATTTGCAGCTGACTTAGCCCTCTTCTAACTATAAACTGCCATAAATCCATCACACAAAAAAACTGTGTCCAGTTGTTGGAAGATACACAGGTCACACCTGTTTACAAGACGGGTAGTAGAAATAATCCACAAACTACTGTGCAATACCCTTGACATTTTGGCTTCTTGTAGAATCTTAGAACATATTGTGAGCTCAAACATACCGCAGTTTCTTGAACAGAGCACGGATTTCGAAAACATAGATGGTGCCAAACCCAACTAACAGTTTTCTCACATGATGTACTGAAAGTGTTGTGTCTAGACAAGACAGCCTAGACACAATGAGAGGAAGCCGAAAGGCACGTGCTTAAACTCACGCAGGCTGGCGTGAGGTCTGAAACAGGATACATAATGAATGCTATAAAGAAAAGTACGTAGCTTCTGGAATACTTAACTTTAATCCACATTTGTAGAACATCGCTCTTGATGATACATTAATAGAATCTCAATATCAATTGAATACGGCGCCTTGCTAGGTCGTATCAAATGTAGCTGAAGGCTATGCTAACTATCGTCTCGGCAAATGAGAGCGTGTTTGTCAGTAATCCATCTCAGGCAAAGTCGGCTGTACAACCGGGGCGAGTGCCAGTACGTCTCTCTAGACCTGCCGTGTGGTGGCACTCGGTCTGCAATTACTGACAGTGGCGACACGCGGGTCCGACGTATACTAATGGACCGCGGCCGATTTAAAAGGCTACCACCTAGCAAGTGTGGTGTCTGGCGGTGACACCACAAAAAGCTTTAGATCAATGCATTCAGTTAAAAGTAGGATTTATTGATTTCTGAAAACATTTGACTCAGTACCACATCCAAGCTTATTATCGAAAGTATGACTGTATGGGGTATCAGGCAAAATTTGTGACTGGGTTGAGGACTTTACAGTAGGGAGGATACAGCATGTTACCTTGGATGGACATTCATTATTACGTGTACAAGTAACCTCAGGATTGCCCCAATGAATTGTGTGTGTAGGGACTGTTGCTGTTCATGTTGTTTATTAATGACCTTGCAGACAATATTTTATAATAACCTCAGACTTTTCGCAGGTTATGTAGTAATCTGTAGTGAAGTACTGCCTGAAAGAAGCTGCATATATATTCAGTTACAGCCTGATAAGATTGCAAAGTGGTGAAGAGACTGGCAACTTGCTATAAATGTTCACAAATGTAAAATTGTGCATTTCACCAAATGAAAAAGCATAGAATCCTATGACAACAGTATCAGTGAGTCATGGTCGGACTCTGTCACCTCATACAAATAACTGGGTGTCACACTTTGTGGAGATATGAAAAGGAATGATCAATTATTCTCAGTCATGGGTAAACCAGATGGTAATACTTTACTTTATTGATAGAATACAGGGAAAATACAATCAGCTGTAAGCTTACAAATCACTTGTTAATCATCATTCATCACTGACATAATAATCAATTAAACAAGGGCTTAAATGAAATGGAACATTATCTCACATAAGCATAGGCTTCTGAAAAATTCATGGAAAAATAACCAAAGTTCCTCAGCACAAGCTTAAAGTTAAAGTTTCACAACTGTGAGCTATTTGTATTCTGAGTGGAATCACTAAAAAATAGCAGTAAAGTTTTTAAGTTCAGAATAGATCATTTAATGTGAAATATTCAAAGTCTATACACTGAAAATATTTCAGAGTGTACACTATTGGACACACAGAACTCCATGGCTCAATACTTAGAAAGATTTCAACTCGCTCAAAATGTGACCTGTTGCTGCTTATACATACTATCCGTTCCAGATCTCACACCCAACTGCTACACAGACCATACATGAAATGTCCTAGAGCCAAGAAACACCCATACAAAGATGGCTGCCACTATTTAAACCCACACACTGACGTGAGTCAAGCACATCACTCCTGAATCATACTTCAAATTTAATGTTAAAAACATGTAACATACATAAATTTGTGCTCAAGCTTCCTCAGCTTTCCACTGCAGTCCTTAGATTTCCTCTAAAGTAAATAGTTTGTTCACAAATAAGGATTTTCGCCCATGTAAATGCTACTTTGCAGTGTTGTGTTACTAATACATGTAAACAATTGAAACTAAGTACATTCATACATCCATAATTATGTCTACTTAATAAAGCTGCCACTACTTTCAGTGTTTCACATGTTATTTACATGAAAATTAAGGTTTTTATGAGTGAAATATACATTCCGACCTGTAATTAAAAATGGGTAATATTTATAATTTAAAAAACATCTTCTGTGTGACAGTCTGTCAGCGCTCATTTAGACCTATCAGTTGACACTCTGTCTGTAAATATTACTTAAGGCATTGTCGATATATTAACTTATAAGTCCATTTTGTACATAAAACATTTAATACAAAGTAACAAAAACTACATTTCATACTGAGGGCACATTTCACCTATGCAGTCATCTTAGTTTTGTCATTGTAGCCATGTTGCTGGCTTCTCTGTCACAAGTTGGGTTTCATTTTTATTAAATTTAGTTTTATTTGATATTAGTTCTGGCCAATCAATTTGGCCATGGCATGGCAGCTACCTTTCATGTTTCACACCATCAGCACAGTTTTCCCAATGGCATGGCCTGTGATCTAGAATTCTCATACTCAAGAGCCTCTGCCAATCACTGCGACTCAAAGGGTGCCACCACCTACTGATGACACGATAAGCCTCATGCACTACTGAGGTCCAACTGTTTCAGTTCGCCTGCCTTCCTTGTTGCCGAAACACTTGCTGGTTCAGCTGCTAATGTCACAACAGAATGCTATTGCATGTCTGTTTTTTAAAGTTTCTCATCACTATCGGACGGTATCATCCCAACCCATAAAATTACAAAGCAATATCCTTAACATAGGTTTGCTGCAGAATTCTTTAACATATTCTCAGTTCTAATGCAATAACTTTACTTGAAAAGGAAAAGTTTCTGTCAACAAATCATCATGGATTTAGAAAGCACTGCTCATGCGAAACTCTCACATAACATCCTGTGAACCACAGATTAAGGGCAACAGGCAGATTCCATATTCGTAGATTTCTGGTAAGCAGTTGACATGGTGTCCGACTGCAGACTAGTGTAGTGACCATATGCAATAGGTTACCAGATATGCAAATGACTTGAAGACATCCTAAGTAATAGAACACAGTATGTTGTCCTTGACAGGGAGTGTTCATCAAAGATGAGGATATTGTCAAGAGTCTCCCAGGGAAGTCTTGACAGGAGTGCTATTAACCTCTATACAGGGTGATTAAAAAATACTTTTAAAAGCTCTGGGGACAAGTTCTTTACTCCGAAAGTCATTCTTTTATGAGTTTTTAATGATGGAGCTCATCAACACAAACTAATAACACATGCTTAAAATGTTCTCCTCTTGCTTCTAAATATACTCCCTGACAATTTCAAATGCTTTTGGAGGCTTTCATGGCACATCGATGAAGCGCTCCTACATCAGGACTGTCTGCTATGTAGACCAATTTTTAAGGTGGTCCCAGAGACAATAATCCAAAGGAATGAAGTCAGAGGAATGTGCAGGCCATGGAACTGGTCCTTGTCTACCTATCCACCTGTCACAGTAGATACCGGTCAGTGCATCTAAAACACTGAGACTGAAATGTGCTGGAACTCCATCACTTTTTCCTCCCAATATTTGCAGGGACACACATTTTAGTAGGTTTTGGAGGGTGTTCTGAATAAAGTCCTTGTAGACAGAACCTGTTAACATGGTGGGAGAACTTATGGCCCTACCAGACCCTCACCCATAATTCCAACCAACACATTAATCTTAAAGTGGTGTTGATTTCTAGCCTGAACTGTGGCATGAGGATTGTGATCAGTCTGTACATGCTGCTTGTGGAAATCTGTTATTCCATCTTTTCCAGATGGCAAGTGTAAAGCCTACACACGTTGAAGAGGATATGAGTACATAAGTTGCTCATGAAGTATCCTCTCAAGCTGAACTTGCAATGTACCACACACAAGGGCCACTTGTCTTCTGTTGATAGCTGGCTCTTCTCCAAAAGCCCGTAGAAAGTTCTCTTCTTGGTCAGGTTGTATGAGCAACATATGGTCTTCCTCAATCAATGGTCTGTGGTGCTAGAGCTCCTGTCTCAGCAATGTGACAATACAAAGCACCAAAGGTTGGATGATTCGGCCGTCTAGTCCGGAAATGGTGTGTGATACAGCCATGTAGCCTCATGCCCATTGCCATTCATGCAGCTGACATAAAAATCACATCTGTCTGCTCATGAAATCAATATCCCGCCATATTTGAATGGAGCACTTTCAGTTAACTCACTGCTTGTAATATATTTACGCAATGGACATACCGAAGACCGAAGAATGACAAATGTACATGTCTCTCTAACAACCCAGGGCCATCTAGGATACAATGAGTCAAACAGGTGCATGGATAAGTGAAGTAGTTGGGTTGTACGTGGAAAGCCAATGAACGTCAAATTTCATTAATAAATCGAAAACAAAGGATTTTTGGACGTATGTTTACATGAACTTATTATCTTGCCTCAGCGTAAGAATCCCGTCCCCAAACTTCGTAGATGTATTTTTGAAACACCCCATACATATAGATAATCTGATGACAGGGTGAGCAGCAACTGGCAGCTGTTTGCTGATGACGCTGGGGTGAATGGAGAGGTGCCATT
This sequence comes from Schistocerca nitens, assembly GCF_023898315.1. Classification (NCBI taxonomy): domain Eukaryota; kingdom Metazoa; phylum Arthropoda; class Insecta; order Orthoptera; family Acrididae; genus Schistocerca; species Schistocerca nitens. The sequence goes on along the minus strand of NC_064614.1, from coordinate 385,482,190 downwards.
GACTGTCTGTGGATACAAGATAACTCACACAAATTTCTATCTGATGTGATGAATGGCAGCTTGCTCTGAAAGTAGAAAAAATATAAGTTAACGCAGATGAGTTGGAGAAAAAATACCACAATGTTTGAATACAGCATTAGCACTGTGCTGCTTGATCCAGTCACGTCTGCTAAATATCTAGGTGAAGCATTGCAAAGTGATATGAAACAGACTGAGCACATAAGTACAGTAGCAGAAAAGGTGAATGATCAAGTTTGGTTTATCGAGAGAGTTTTAGGAAAGTGTAGTGCCTCTGTAAAAGAGGCTGCATATAGAGCACTAGCATGACCCACTCTTGTTTGGGATCCTCACCAGGTCAGATTAAACGAAGACATTTCAGAGGCATGCTGCTACATGTGTTACTGGCAGGTCCGATGAACAACACAAGTATTAAGGAGGGAATTCAAATGGGAATCCCTGGAGGGTAGACGACATTCTTTTCATGAACACTAATCAGAAAATTTATAGAAATGGCATTTGATGCTGACTGAGAAGGATTCTATGGCAACCATGCTCATCTCATGTAATTCCTCGCTCTATTTGCGAGTGAAGCAGGAAAGTAAATCACTATTAGTGGTCCAAGGTACTCTTTGCCATACACCATATCTTTGAGCCGTTGCATAGCTAGCGTTAAGTTGTCGGTACTGTCGTCTTGGAACTATAATGTGGCATAGGTATGTGAGGAGGCGGTCACATTGGAGCAAAGAGTCAGTCACGTAACAACATTAATCATCATCATCATCATCATCTAAGACTGATTATGCCTTTCAGTGTTCAGTCTGCAGCATAGCCCCCTTATAAAATTCCTCCATGATCCCCTATTCAGTGCTAACATTGGTGCCTCTTCTGATGTTAAACCTATTACTTCAAAATCATTCTTAACCGAATCCAAGTACCTTCTCCTTGGTCTGCCCCGACTCCTCCTACCCTCTACTGCTGAACCTATGAGTCTCTTGGGTAACTTTGCTTCTCCCATGCGTGTAACACGACCCCACCATCTAAGCCTGTTCGCCCTGACTGCTACATCTATAGAGTTCATTCCCAGTTTTTCTTTGATTTCCTCATTGTGGACACCCTCCTGCCATTGTTCCCATCTACTAGTACCTGCAATCATCCTAGGTACTTTCAAATCCGTAACCTCAACCTTGTTGATAAGGTAACCTGAATCCACCCAGCTTTCGCTCCCATACAACAAAGTTGGTCGAAAGATTGAACGGTGAATAGATAGCTTAGTCTTGGTACTGACTTCCTTCTTGCAGAATAGAGTAGATCGTAGCTGAGCGCTCACTGCATTAGCTCTGCTACACCTCGCTTCCAGTTCTTTCACTATATTGCCATCGTGTGAGAATATGCATCCTAAGTGCTTGAAACCGTCCACCTGTTCTAACTTTGTTCCTCCTATTTGGCACTCAATCCGTTTATATTTCTTTCCCACTGACATTACTTTCGTTTTGGAGATGCTAATCTTCATACCATAGTCCTTACATTTCTGATCTAGCTCTGAAATATTACTTTGCAAACTTTCAATCGAATCTGCCATCACAACTGAGTCATCTGCATATGCGAGACTGCTTATTGTGTGTTCACATATCTTAATCTCACCCAGCCAGTTTAATAATGTGAACAACAGTGGAGACAGGTTGCAGCCTTGTCTTACCCCTGAAACTACTCTGAACCATGAACTCAATTTACCGTCAACTCTAACTGCTGCCTGACTATCCATGTAAAGACCTTTAATTGCTTGCAAAAGTTTGCCTCCTATTCCATAATCTCGTAGAACAGACAATAACTTCCTCCTAGGAACTCGGTCATATGCCTTTTCTAGATCTATAAAGCATAGATACAATTCCCTGTTCCACTCATAACACTTCTCCATTATTTGCTGTAAGCTAAAGATCTGGTCCTGACAACCTCTACGAGGCCTAAACCCACACTGATTAATTGAATAATTTGTAATTTAAAATAAGAAATCTAACCATGGTCATATTTGTTAAGACACATTTATTGTTGAAAATCAGTATGATCAATATATGTAAGGCCACTAGCTACTAACCAGTCAGCTGTGTAAATATGAACACATTATAATAGTGTAATGCCGGCCGAAGTGGCCGTGCGGTTAAAGGCGCTGCAGTCTGGAACCGCAAGACCGCTACGGTCGCAGGTTCGAATCCTGCCTCGGGCATGGATATTTGTGATGTCCTTAGGTTAGTTAGGTTTAACTAGTTCTAAGTTCTAGGGGACTAATGACCTCAGCAGTTGAGTCCCATAGTGCTCAGAGCCATTATAATAGTGTAAACAGTTAGGTAACTTACTCGATTAATGCCTCCAGACTGTGCAATACCTCCACTAGTCAACTATAAGACGAGTTTGTGTCTTTACTTCAGTTTTGTATTCCGCCCAGATTCAACCAACACATTATTAATTTCTCTTTCAATTTTATTTATAATTTTTTTACTTTTGGACATATTATTTTACTCCAGAGATGGTAAGAAGCTCCAGAACATGTTCTTGGATTCTCTCCTTCCATCTGGTACTAATTTACACTGATCTTTTTCCCCCTCAATTCCCCATTATCTCAAGGAGTCATATTTTTTCTTTTATATTCTACATTCTGCACTACTGTTCTCTGTTTGTCACTTTTTATTAGTATCCCAGCACCTTTCAATATTTTCTTTGTATAATTTCATTTCCCTGTGACCTGTTTCCAGCCGCCCCCCCCCCCCCCCCCCCCCCCACAATGTAGCCCCTCCCACAAGGCTTGATCTCACATTTTTTCTGTCATCATTTAGCTCTCAATTAACGATAGTACCCCATAATTTCTACCAACATTAACAGTTCTCTCTGCTTTATTAATTTTGTACAACTCAGTTTTACTAACATTATTAAATTAAAGTTTCTGATGTTAGATCATTCCAAATCCGTTCCTGCAAACTAACTTTCTGATGATCAGTAAAGTGGAATAGCTTTTTCTTACCTCCTGCACCCGATTTGTACATTTTACTCTTTCTTTTCTTGTTTCCTACCTCTCACAGAAATCTTGTGCATGGATTTTTTAAAAAAATTAGAAAGATTCTTATTTAATGGTGTTGCTTTAAATTGTTGCCTGGAACTCTCATCCATATGCTTCTTTTCAATGAGTGGTAACTGGACACAATTCTTCTACACAGTAGTTTAAAAAAAATTGTCAAATAATCCTTTGGAACTGTTACAACATTTCAGGATTTTCCCGATAGTCTGCAGGTGATTCCATATACTTTTGTGCCGGTATCTAATGCTTTCATTACATTCATCCAACCACCAAGACATGCATTATTCTTTCTTTGAAACCAATTTCTTCACATGCAAAATATAGGCATTTCACACATACTGCATGTGCTGACCTAAGTTGCTGCTGCTACTGTTAGTAAAGCAATCCAACTTACCTGACATAACGGTACATCTTTTGGGAGACATTTCTTTACATCATCCACCCATTTACGAGGCTCCCTCAATGGTGAGAAATCAGTGACAACAGCTCCTAATTTATGCTGTGTCAAAAACTGTGGCAAGGTGCTGACCGGATCACCAAGGAGTAAATGAAATTCAACAGCCAGTTTCTTACATTCTGCTTCAACCTCTTGCAATCCTAATGCGGGGCAAAAACAAAGAAACATTTTTTAAGAAAATGTTAAGAATTATCTTTTTTCATTATTCTTAGAAAGACTTCCAGATCATACCTTTCAAGAGGAAACTGTAATGTCGATATGTAGTATCAAGAAATTTGGGAACCAAACAGAAACAAACATGAAGTGAGAGTGAAGTTTTTAAAGCCAACTTCTGTGCATAGAGCAAGGCCCAGTTATCTGAAAAATACAAGCACAAGATGAAAACATACATCTACAGCTGATGTTAGATTAGTCTGTAAGTAAATACTATTAAAACAAAGCTGCCCATGTATGGGCTATTCAAAAAGTCTCTCCGCAGTGCCGTATGATTGTTAGCTGCGCGTGCCGTATGATTGTTTGCCTGTCTGGGTTACTTCCCTTCAAGTGGACTCTCCCAACATTCCACTGTTTCGTTTATCTCAGCCAGAGTCACTAGTATCGTTTGTGTGTGTCGTTACGTGTTGACATGAACGTTTAAGTTTAGTTCCTTTGTTCGTTTGTTTCGTTTTTGTCACTGTTAAAATGCTAACCATTGAAGAAGATGTGTTTTTAATCAAACAAGTTTTCAAAGCTGGCGGTAAATACACAGTTTCAGATCATCAAACATTTAATTTAGTTTTCCCAGAGACAACACACCCACATCGCGATACTGTGCGAGATTTGATTAACAAATTTCGAAGTACAGATTCATAGAACTTTTTCCATACAAAGTGACAGTCATGCAAGAACTGAAAAATACTGATCATGGCAAGAGACTAGAGCTCTGCATTTTGATGAAAACAACTGCTCGAGCATTTCCCATTTCGTGCTGCTACTCGACGGCTGGAAAAGGCCCACGCTGCAATATGGCTGTGGCCTTCTAATGCATCATGTGGCCGGTTGTCCTCCACCTCTTGGTTATCGGTTGGACTGTCGAGCACTGCCGGGAGCTCGAGCGTACTAGCAATCTCAGCCGGTGACAGTACAACCACCGCGCACTCTACAGTGCCGAATCGCATTAGAAACCGTTTGCAAATACAGTTGACGACCTGGCTTTGAGCAGCGCACACAGCGTTATGGATAAACCAAGTATAGGTCGTAAGTGTTCCATTTATGAAACGAAGAGAAGTATTATGGAGAGAATTAGGAGCGGCTCATTAGTCCTGAAGAAGAAGAGGAGGCGAAAAGTGAATCTTGGAAATTGTTTGTAGTGGATCCTGTCACACAGGCTTCGGCTGGTTTCGTGCAATGTACCACATGTGATACCATACTTTCGTACCAGTCAAGCACAACAGGTATGATTCGGCACTGCAAAAGTAAATGTGGAGCAGAAGTCCACTGGCCACTTGCAGTACCAAGTAGCATAAAGAAAGTAGTTGTTGATAGGTTGGTCGATATGAGTGGGATAGATTTGCTCCTGTTAAGTACTTGTAGTAAGATTGGATTCAAGAATTATTCACAGGAGCTCATCAATGTTGGCGCCACTTACGGCAAAGTCAGTATAGAAGATGTTCTTCCGCAACCTACCACTGTATCACGGCATATTAAAGGAAAGGCAGACAAGATAACGGGTGACAATGGTGCCCAAGCTAATATGTGCCTTAAAGAACAAAATGTGCGCTTTAGAAGCTGATTTGCGGTCTACAAGAAGAGAAATTTTTTGACTGTGAAGTCGCATCATGTGAATGATGAGTGGCAGCTAGAAACGCTTGTTTTGATAACAACCGAGTTTCCGGACGTACCCAAGACAGGAGAGACCATACGGCATGAAATCGAAGGGCACATGCTTGGTTAGGAATTAACAAGAATGATCTTACAAAATGTTACTTTGTCACTGACCAAGGAGCTAATATGAAGAAGGCACCTGAATCTTAAGACCGTTTGCCTTGCTTTGATCACCGCTTGATGACACATTTCAAGAGACGTTTTTAGAAGACGAAGCCCCTGAAATCCTGTCATGTCTACTATCAGCAAGAGCTATAGTAGGCTATTTGAAGAGATCGGGTCACTCGGGGTGTCTGCGGCACTCTGTGAAACAAGAAGCTGTAACTCGGTGGAACAGTATACCGTTAATGCTCAATTCCGTCGTAAGTCAAATCGACGATATTCGAGATCTACTAGAATCCCGGGAGTAATTGAAACTCTTAGAAACCTTCCAAGAAGGGTGCACACGAGACATCATCGCTTTTCTAGTCCCCTTTAAAGAAGCGAGTTTGGATTTGGAAACTGAAAAGATAACAATGCTGGAACATGTGCTGCCATGGTACAAGAGTCTGTTACATCATTGTGAACCAATAGACAGTGACAACGAGGTAAGAACACTTCCTATAGGTTACAATCCTTTATACAACTGTTGAATTATCAGAGTGCAGTTATGTATATTGGGTTTCCTTTTCAGCTCATGGCAAAAATAAAAAGGAGAGCAGCATACTTCATCACAGAGAAGTGCAAAATTGAGGCTATCCATTACGTTGCCACGGTTCCATGGCCATCACGGCATCATTTAAAGAAACTCACAGCAGACGAAAAGCAAGCCGTGTATGCTGAAATTCGACAATTGTACTCGGAACTGCCCGTAAATGGTAAGGTTCATTCACTGAAACCAATTAGTAAACGAATGTTTGTTTGTCTAATCTGCCATCTTTCGTTAGATCAACATTTATTACGTCTACAATGTGATATTTAGGAAAGGTTTCGCAGCTTAAACATTCCACAATGCATTTTAATGTAATTTGTGCGATATATATAAAATGTCACCGTAAATATAGTCATTTAGTAACCAGTAATTCTAACTACGATGTATACATATTTGAAGGTGACAGGAATATTTTACAGACGTTTTCATTCATGTTTAGAGTCCATTCAAGCAAACAGTGACCAAGTTCTTCCCATGAAAAAGTCCAGGATGGATTGGACTGGAGTTCGGATGAGGACGACGAAGATGGACGCACAGTTACTACCAATGAACTAGACAGGCACCTTTCGCTCACCAAATATGACTGTAGCGGTGCCGAAGGACAAATTTTGCACTGGTGGAAAACGAACGCGGGGTTATTTCCAAGGCTGTCGGTAGTAGCCAGAAGAGTTCTCTGTATTCCTGCCACTAGTGCTGCCAGCGAGAGAAATTTTAGTCAGGCCGGTCACCTGCTGTCCAACAAAAGATCATGGCTGGAATCAGACAAGGTGGATGATCTCTTATTGATCCATCACAATTACGTAAGTATTCACAACATACCACGTAATCACAAGGAAGGAAAAATTCCTCAAACTCTATAAATGTAGGATTCCACTTTCATTGACTTCACAGGAAGAAGTTCACACCACCAGCTGTAGTAATAGCTCCAGGAACACAAATGACGCTTGTGTATCAGGGAGCACCAATGACTAAAAACGAACTGTATAGTCATGATTCACTTGTAACGTTATTTACAGGTCATAATTTGTTCAGAAATAAACGTTTGTGCAACAAAATTTTGTGAGTATTACTTTTAACTACGTCATTCCTTCCCGACCCTGCATTCAATATTAGTACAACATATATGTGGCCAAGTTTGGAGATAGGCTACACATAGTCCATGATTAGACTACTGCGTTCCCATTTGTCTACCGAATGGAACAAAATACTAAATACAGACATTAAAGTTTTTAACGTTACAATTACTGGAATACATGATAACCTCAAAGGCGAAACTCCAGTAGTCTGCAACATATTAACAAAGATCAAATGTAACATATACAAGTGTATTATTTAGGTCATAGAACTGGTAGTAAACAATGAAAGACATTTGTAAAAGAAATAAGTGAGTGGTTAATGTGAAGCGGTGGCCTCTGATCTCAAGGAGTGTGACGAAACGCCAATCGCTGGCACTGAGTCCACCGCTTACTGACGACCGGCCGAGTGCTGGCGATCGGCTGCCCACAGACGGCGGAAGAGGACGCTCGGCCGCATACTCCCGAGAGCCAGAGGGGCGAGCGGTACTTGCCGGTAAAAATCGGAGATAATGCAGACCTCTACAAGAGACTGCATTATTGTCAATGGTTCAAAAATTTTGTTCAACAAAATGGAAGGTATATTCTTAATTAAACATTTTTCACTGATGAGGTGTGGTTTCATTTACCTGGGTACATGAACTCACAAAATTCTCGTATGTGGAGTACTTCAAATCCATCGTGTACTCATGAGGAACCATTTCATTCTGTGAAAATAGGAGTTTGGATTGCAATTTCTAGATATCAGATTGTGGGTTCCATATTTTTAAACGAAACAATAAACGCACAATGATACTGCAGTGATATTCTGTACTCATTCATAGGAGAACTTGTGTTAAGTGACATACTGAATGGTTATTTTCAACAAGGTGGTGCCGCGCATACAGCTCGTGTTTCAATGTCACTGCTTGTTGATGTTTTTGGTGATCGCATAATTTCACAGGGACTTTGGCCTCCAGGATCGCGTGACCTAACACCACTGACTTTTTCTTCTTGGGTGCAGCGAAAGCAACTGTCTATAAAAACCATCCAAAATCCACCAATGAATTGAAAACTGCAATATCCACTTTCACTGCTTCTGTTACAGAAGAAATGTTACAGTTTGTGTTTGGAAACATGATTAGACATATTGAATTGTGTATTCAACAACAGGGAGGACACTTTCAACATTTAATGTGAAAATTTGTAAGTAAAAATGAATATTCAATAAATTAATAACTTTTATTTCACTGAGTTTCCTTTTGGTATATTTACCGCGGCATATGGTACGTGCGGCTAACAATCATCTGGCACTATGGAGAGACTTTTTGAACACCCCGTATTTTCTTACATATGTAAAAATGCATTTGTACCAAACATTCCTCCTTTTCTTTCTAAATTCAATGTTTTGAAATTTATTCATTGAGTATTCATGCCTACACTGAAAACTATGTCATCTGTACAGTACCAACACTTTTTTGTGTCTGATTTCAGAGGGATGCTGGGACCAGACGAACAATGCTCCTCCAGCTTCACATGAAGTATGGAGAGAGGAAAAACATGCACAGTTCACAAACACTTACACATTATAAATAATCAACAACAACATAGCTGTATAAAATTAAATGAAGTGGCTGCCTGGTGCCCTCTCAATTTGTGTCTGGACCTGTACTTGAGTTAACAAAACACTGGACAGCCCACTACAAAAACTGCGACAGTGTTGTCAAAGTTACCATGGAGCTGTGCAGGCAAAAGCAACACGCACCAACATACACAAATCTAGTGCGAATTTTATTATTATTATTATTATTATTATTATTATTTTTTTACCATACGAAGTAACAAAATTGAGGAGCGCATAAGATTCAATGGCGTATCAAATTCAAGTACAAACTTGAATTGTTCACCTGTATTTGTTACCCTATGTGATCTGAAGTAGCAAAATATTTATTATTAAACTCTAGCAAGAAAATATAGGTATGGTATCTGTGAATTATAGAAAGGACGACATAAATTGGGTAAGAGGTTATCAAGTTAAAAGAGGTGATATATATTTCCAGTTCTGAATTCTGTTCACAGGCGTTTGCTCGTTAAAATTTAAGTTCTGTCCTGCACATTACAATGCACTGTTATACTTCTCAACCTAGTTTCATTATTGTTGGCCTATTACAGTAGTTCGCATTGTGTTTGCATTACGTACTCACGAAATGGATGGCAAGTAGAGAAGAATATTCTAAGGAAGCTACTTTCAAGTGTAAAGTAATTCTTTATGCTGAAAAATATAGTAACAGAAGGGCAAAAAGAGAGTTCCATGTAGCTGAGAGTAACGTTCGCTTATGGAAGAAACAGAAATTGGGATATTTGCAACCACCACCACTACTAGAAAGAAATTCATTGCATCTCACAAAGGAAGACATCCTGATGAAGTAAATGTTTTGGAATTTGTCCCAGAAAGGAGGAAGAATGACACTACAATACAGAATGCAAAAGAGGTGGCTGCAGCTCTTAGCATACCAAAGCAAGACTTAAATGTTAGCCGGGGATAGGTTGATCGCTTTATGAAACAAACAGACTTATCACTGCGACGCCGTACAACAATATGCCAAAAGCTTCCACAGGATTTTGATAGAAACTTAAAGAATTTCAGTGGTACATTATCACATTTCGGAAAGAGAAGAATTTTTCGGTGGCCAAATAGGCAATGCTGATGAGACTCCAGTTTGGTTTGATATTCCAAGTAATTACATGACTGACAAGACTGGAACAAAAGTAGTTACCATCAAAACATCTGGGTGTAAAAAACAGTGCGAAACAGTAATGCTGGCAATCAAAGCAGATGGGAACAAATTTCCCCCTTTTTTAATCTTCAAGCGAAAAACAAGACCCAAGATGCCAATAAATGAAAAATTATTCCCTGATGACATCATTCTTCAGAATCAAGAGAAGGGATGAATGACAAACTCTGATGCTTGACTGGATCCGAAACATGAGGGAACTCCATCCTGGCGGGCTTTAAAATTAACCATCAATGAATTTGTCTTGATGAATTTTGTGGTCATCTCACTCACGACATAAAAAAGAAGATCCATAGCTTACCCAGTGACCTTGTTCTTATTCCTGGAGGAATGACTTCTGTATCACAATGCCTGGATATTAGTATAACTAAACCTTTCAATGATTACATTCAGGAACAGTACGAAAAATGGTTTTGTGAACCAAATCCTGACCTCCGACAGGGAAGATTAAATGTGCTGCAGCCTACATTATTGCCCACTGGTTTCGGCTGCCTGGAAATGTTTCAAAGCACCAATTATCGTAAAATCATTCAAGAAATGCTGTACTTCAAATACTCTGGACGACAATGAAGATGATGTGCTCAGGAATGACACCGAGGATGGCGGGGAAGGAAGAAATGAATCTACTTCTGATGTAGACTCTTCCAAGGATTCCAGTAATGATGATATTAGTGAATAATGATGAGTAACATCTGTAATTTACACAGTATGTTTCTTTGTATGCCATGTAGTAATCAAGTTAGGTGTTCTTCTTTAGTAATGAAAATATCACTTACTATTGTAATGAGTAACTTAAAAATAAGTTATTGTTTGTTTGTTGTTTTAATTCATGTATACATTCACTATTGTCTGAAATAAAAGTTAGCAATGTAACATAAATTTCAACAATACAAAAATACCCTACCAGCGATGTGCCAAAATTCCTTTTTTTAATCGATTTAATTTTTAAAATTTGTGTGCACATTACATTTGATGGCACGTACGATTCGCATAAATATGGTATTATAAAGCGGTGACCAGTAAACTAGTGAGGACACAGCCATTGCCACCTAATGAAACCAGACCTATGAGGGCTACTGCTTGCTTTGAGCCTTGACTGTGGTGCCTGGATGGAATTCTGTTATACCGAGAGCACCACCTGTTATCAATCACCTGTTATCAATTGTTTTTATATGAAGACAACCTGGTGTTTGACATCTTGTGGGCTCTGTCCAGCAGCGCCTAGCACTTCCGCAACACTAATTAGGTGGTGGCAATGGACAACAATCTACTGAGGTCATTTGCCCACTGAATAGCTCAGAGGCCATCCAACATTATACCTGTATTGGTTATGCACACTGTAGTGGCACCTGGAGATATAGCTGAAATAATATCTGGTAGGAGTTGCTACAGAATTAAATCGTCTTAGTTTTCAAGCCAAGTCAAACTGAAAAATTAACAAATCTCATGCTGCCAAAATCATAACTGATATGGTCATTAGCAATTAAAATATTAACTGCCAGGATTGGAACACTGTCCGCTTCTTACGAGCAAACCAAGAAGTCAGCGATTTTCCACAGCTGCGGCAAAATTAGGCAAAGATGAAATGGGCAGTGCATGGCAGATCAGAACTGCCTACAATTGACATAAAATTCATGTAGTCAGCATGTGTACGTGGACGAGGAAAAAAATTCCCGGATTTTTCCCGGTTAAAAATACACTTTCCCCCAGAAGAAAATGCACTTTTTCCGTTTTAAGTAACAGCATACTTTTCCTCGGAACTGTAAAACTTATTAAGCCTTTCAATGGTTCTGGTTTTATACAACGGCGTAGAATTTCCCAGCAATTTAGAAAACGAAAGTCAGCGAAAAAAAAACACGTTTTGGAAAGATGTCTGATGTGCAGCAACATGTATGCTGCATATTTTCGTACTACGAAATTATAAATTCGAATTCCACCAAACACCGCATGTTACTTCCCGAGGGATTGAACTCGAGCTTGCGATGCGCTTTTGTAAGCCAGTCGTAGCTCATGTCACATGATCTCGACAGCGGATATTCAGAGCATAGGACATGTAATGCAGTCAGGCAATAGCAACATCACTGTTAAGCAGCGCGAACACACAAATAGGAAAAGGTAATGGTTTAAATTAATATACATAGTGTTGCTATAAGAAAAGATTTCACGTATAATATTGGTCTCCAAGATTAATAAGCTGCAAGAGAAGCTAAGCTTTCACACATAATGAAGTTCTTTGAGCGTGTCACACTTAAAGATACACCACACAAATGTGCCAGTAAAATTTTTAACGACATAAATCCCTGATCTTCTTGGCTCGAAAATACTCTAAATGGTCATCCTCAACGAATTGATTTTTGTAGGAGAGTCAAATGCTCTGTGATTTAAGAAATTCATCGGACATTTGCGCACAGAGTTCATCTTGCCTAAAAGGAAATTTACTTTTAAAGTAACGCTTTTCAAACAACCATTCGGAATATTTTCCTGCGACCTGTTAGAAATAGATTCGTTTCAGCAGTTGCCAGAGAGCACCAGATAACAGGCGTCACCGCGCTTGCGCAGCTACGATGACGCAGGAAGCCCGTACGTTTGTACGTGTAAAATATTAAAAGACCTTACAGTATGTTATAAAAGAAATAAGACATTAGGGGATACTCCCAGAGCATGAGAATTTTGTGAACTACACTAAAATGCATAATTCAGCTTAAAGTGCACATTCGTATGTCCAGATTCAGATATAAATTTTCTTGGAGAACCAGCACTGCACTATCTCATGTTTCGTTCTTTATTATGGCATAATTCCATACATGCTAGAAGACGTAAACGTGAACTTGAAATGCAGCAAACAGTGGAAACTAGCCAATAGTGACGAATTAAACACTTCGTTTCAAATAAATTGACGGCCTCAGCAGAAAAGATTAATAAAGGTCAAATTTCTTTAACAAACCGACAAAAATAACTTCATCGTTCTGGAAGGCGATTAACACTTGACTGTCAGAAAGGTGGAAACAAAATAAAATCTGAAACTAACAACATTTTTATCCTTCCGTAATTATGCGAATATCCTAATTCACTTGATAGCTCCCAGTCACAGAAATCCGTTTTGTTTTCATTTGACGCGAGAGCAATAAATGAAGAGGAAACAGCAAAATCACTCAAAGTAAACACTGGCCACGTGGAGACTACCACCTACCCACTACAACTCTGACTGCTCTGTGCATCAGGTCCAGATCTACAATATTTCCGAACTGGGGCAATATTAGATATTGACGCTCCCCCTCCCTCGAACGTTTGAGGTAGGACGCCAAAAATTTAAAAAATCAACTTTTCAAAAATATCTTCATTTTGCAGCGCACATCTTTCTTAAGAGTTTGATACATTAAAAATGTATGTTGGAGGGAACGTAAGACATGTTATTTGGTCTTAAGTGTGCCAAAGTGCAGTGCCTCGCCTCTTCTCACAGCATTCTTCCATCACACGTCTCTGTATTTCGCTCTGTGGAATTCAAACGTGTAATATTTTGTAATGGGTGCCATCAAACTATATTCAGGCCAGTGGAAATTAAAATGTTCTGTGGTGCCTCTCCTGCTCCCAGTCGGTCGTTTTGACATCCTGCCCCCCTTTAAAAAAATCTCACAATTAATACTGAATGGGATTATTTGTAGGCGGCAGAAAAATAACTCTTCAGAAAATTTGCAGTCTTTACTGGCTATTAGCGAATAACTTGCTGTTTTGTATGACTTAAAATTAAATATAGGATACATAAAACGATTAAAGACAAGGGATAAGCAAGAAAGTACAAATTTCTTCATTCCTTACAAGTCCCAGCTTTTTTTTCTCTCTAATTTGCCACAGCTTTACGTGGCGTACTTTCCTTTCTGGGAAAGAATCTATTACCTCTTCAAAGTTCGTCGATGTTTTGCTACATGAAAAAACGAAATGTTGTTGTCTAATACTAGAAAAGCTGTTAATACAAATTGTACCCGAGACTGGTGTGTTTTCTCGAGCTGCTTACGTGTATTTTGTCACTGTCTGCTAGGTAAAACGTAATAGGCCTGCCTAATATTGCAGCAATTGTTACACACACCAAATACACGAGACTGTTTTGGCACTTTTTTAGTCATTTTTGTAACACGACGGAATATAATTCACGAATACCAATATCAAATGCCTATATGGCCTACTACAAGCAAAAAGTTTTATGTTAGGAAATAGTTTCACATTTCATTCATACTCTCTAGCTTCTGAAGCATGAGATCGAAAAGATTTAGTATGAAATTTTTATATAAATTTGGAATTGTTATATTCTTCCGTAATCTGTGTGTGTCCCCGTTTCTTCTCCTTCCTCATTCTAACAAACAATCTTGTCATCGCTAATTCTGTAACTATTCCTGCCAGTGTAAAAACTTATTTTCTGGTTAACTTTACCAACCCTGCCACAATCACCAGTTTAGTTATCCCGCATTTATTCTCCGGTTAGGCATTATTACCTGTTTGGACAACGCATTTTCTGCGCTACTCCCAGAATAGAAATTTAGAGGCTGCTAGCTGGAGACTGTATAACTGGCCCTTAGTAGTGTAGCAGTCTGGCCAAAAATTTTCTGTCATAATTTCATTTTCTTGGATACACGCAGAAGACAATAAATACGTAATCTTTCTCGGCTGTTATTCCTGTTAATTGTTTATTTCCACTCTGTTAGTCTGAATCCATGGAATTCGCTACTAATTATAACAGCGCTGATCATTTGCAAACCCAGTCAACCACATAAACAGCGATTGGCATTCAACCATTCGGCTTTATTCCGCTCAGCTCGTATAGACTCGTCCCCTTTTGTCTGCAGAAAAGTTCATTTCTAGATGTGACGGGGATTCCCCTGGCAGAAACATCGCGTACATTATGCACGTGTTCAAAACTCAACTTATGATTCATTCAGAAAGCAACTTAAAATTTGTTCAAAAATGTTCAAAAACCAACAGGGATGAGTTGAAAATCGTACAAGTAATCGATAGACCAATGTGCGCTGGATGCTAGGTGCTTTGTGAAACAAGGTCTTTTTCCTCAATAATATGAATCATTTTTAGAAAATGTGATGATATTTTTTATTAAAAATGAATAAACAGACATTACTGACAATGATTAAAAGAATTTCTTTTTTTACTTTCTTGTGCTTGTGCAGCTGTTTGTAATTTGTTCTATTCCGACAAATAAATAAAAGGATGTGCATTATTATTGCCAGTAGTAGAAATACATTGTTGTTGTTGCTGCTGCTAAAGTGTAAATTTTCTTTACTGAAAGCTGAGCTGAGATGGATGACGGATTAAAAATTATGTCTCCTGTACTGTAACGTGCTGATTGGTTACCAAGTAAATGGAATAAGGCAGTAACATTCCGTGATGAAGGTTATGCGTATGCACAAACAACAAAAAGATTGTGCGGGGGTGCTACAGAGACAGGTGTGACGAAAGTTTACAACCTGTATGAAGAAACCAGGTCAATCAAAACTGCTCCAAAAACTGGCACAAAACCAATACTGACTAATTAAGACTGTTGGAGAATCTGCCATCTTTCTCTGCAAGATCATCGTCATACCACAAAAGACAAATACCATCTTGCAGGGATTGACATTCCTGATCAAACAGTGAGACAGAAACTTTGCATAAGTGGTTTATGGACAAGGACTCCAAAGAAGAAGTCTCATCTGAATAAAATGCAGAGGCAGACATGTGCAATGGGGATTAGCACACAGGGAAAGGACACAACCAGACTGGGCTAGAGTAATTTGGAGTAATGAGACAAGGGTCAGCACCTTTGGAAATGATGGAGTTATGTTCATTCATCATTGACGAGGCAAATACTTATTTCCTCTGTGAACAACTGCCATTATGGAAGCCTCCCATCAGTGTCATGGTGTGGGCCGACATGGCATTGAACGTCTGGCAGTGTCACAGCGTAACATTACTATAAAAAAAGAACCAAGATGAAGTCTTAGTGTTGAAATTGTTGCACTCTATCTGCAATCTGTTTGAAGGTAACAACATTCTGTGCATCTTCCAGCAAGACAATGCACCATGTGATACCACGAAAATCAATAAGAAATGGTTTGATGGCCATCAAATTAGTGTGCTGCCTGCAAAAGGCCCAACTTCATCCCAATGGAGGACTTGTGGTCAAGGTTTCACGATGGAATCACAGTAGCAAGAAGCTCCTAGACACCACAATCAATTTACGCTTCAGAGTGATCAGAACAGAAGATCTTTGACATTTGCTGGACTCTATATGCCATACAGAGTCGAGGCAGAGGTTAAACCAAAAGGATATCCCACAAACTACTAAGACACTTTGCAATAACTTTTGTGCCAAGTAACTTGTAATTTTCCGAAACTGTTGACTTTTTAAAATTTTTAATTACTTTTTATGCTTGAACTTTAATTTTCAAATATTGGCCATTAAGGCAAGTTTTCTGAAAATTTGTAGTAAATTATATTGTATATTTCAACTAAAATAACTCTTGAATGCAATATTCAATGAATCTCTAAAAAATGCTCAGAATTAATGCCACTACTCTATATAGATTTCAGTTTCTTCCAAAACGTTCATTTTAAATCCCTTTGGTGATACATGTAAGAGATTCGTTGCATTTGTTATGTGATCACCCTTACGTTTTTCTGTTTTCAAGTGGTTTAAGAATGTGGATTGGTTTGTGTCACTATTTCTTGTGACTTCTCTGTACTTAGTTTTGAAGTTTCTGCTTGTTTGTCCTATATAGAAATTATTACAGTCTTTACAACTGATTTTATATATGCTTGGCAGTGGGGTTAGTGATGGTTTTGCCTTATCGGAATGGATCTGTGTTTTTAGGTTGTGTCCAGTTCTATATGTGAATTTAACTGTTGTCTTCTTCAGTAATGTGTTCAGTTCAATCGATATTGGTTCAACATAAGTTTGCAGTATGTATTTGAACTTTATTTTGTGGGAGTATCTTTTGTTAATTTTATGTCATTACGTATCTTAACAGGTTACCGTTTGTTGTGTTTTCGTATAGTTTTCTCGCTATGCTTGGATCAAAATCTTTTGCTGAGCTATTTAAGTACGGACTGCCAATTCTTTGTGTATGGCTGTATGATCTAACAGTAGATTTATTAGTCTGTTCTGTTAAAAAAATGCATATTTTTGTATTTCTGTAATAAGTAGCTCCCTATATTGTAATAAGTTTTCTTCTATAAAGATCATTGTTTCTCTGATTGGTGTGTTTGTATACACATTATAGTCCAATCCTTGGTTGATGGCGGTTCGCACGTGTCGAGGCACAGACAGGAACGGCATTGTTGATGATTGCAAGTGACAGTTTTGGGCAGCACATGCGCAGTGATTTCCACTTTAAGGAAGTGTATATCCTGCAAATTATGTCTCTCACTTGCTTATGCACAATTTATCACTTACCACCGCCATCAGCGATGACAACTCGCAACAAATGAAATATAAATTCACTAAACAACTCACTACAATCATGTTTAATGCTCACATTACCTACAGCATTCAGGGAAGAGTGCTCAGAACACTACTGTATGCTCACTGGCTGTCGCCATACGTGTAACATAGGTGCACATAGTTGTTCGCGACTCCAACTATACTAATGTCAAAGTTCCTGAATTTACCATTCTATGGAACGTTTATGTCTTTTTTTATTAGTTGGTGTTCTTGAATTTATTGTGGATTGCTTTTTATACGTGTACTATTTTTTTGGGCCAGTTGTTCAGCATTTTACTAATCATGTATGTAGGAATATCCACAAAGTTTACCACAGGACATGTTGGTATAAAATTTGTGTGCGTGTCTTTGTGTGCCGGTGTAGTTTGTGTGTTTTTGGATTCACATTTATAAATGCTTTTTTTTTTTCAGAAACAGTTAGTAGGGTGTCACTGCTTTATATTACTTTTTTATTTTCTGCTATGTGTTTGTTTGTGGGATCCCTATTCAGTATGGTAATGTGGTTTGCTATAAGACAAGTCCTGTACTTTGTTAATATAGTCATTTTTGTTTATTATCACTACACTATTACCTTTAACTGTTTTGATTGCTATTGCACTGTGTATGAGGTGGAATACAAAATTTTCAGGACTGGTGCTGACATCTGGAAAGTAGGAGTAGTAGATCTTTGCACCACTAGGTGCTGAGAGCCGCATATCTGATGAGTCAGTGTGCGGAGTGGCATTCAGCTGGGAGGACGTGTTGCATGTCCACAGTGATTTCCATAATACTCTGTGTTTGGTGTGTGGCGATTTTACGATGTATCCGCGAACAGAACAGCACGTGTGTATCAAACTCTGTCCGAATATCAGGAAAAGTGCTACAGAGGCCCTTGCAATGATTCAACAAGTGTTTTTGGGACAGAGCACGAGCCGTACACGTGTGTTTGACTGGCTCTCCAAGACCTAAAAAAGTGAGACAGGTGAAGAGCATGATCATCGTTTTCTTTGATACCAAGGGAATTGTGCAAAAAGAATTCGTCCCACCCAACCAAATGGTGAATTCCATGTACTACTTTGACGTTTTGCGACGGCTCCATGAAAACATGCTGCGACGGCGGCCCGAACTTTGGCATCAAGGGAACTGGCTGCTGCATCACGACAATGCGCCCTATCACATGTCCTTGCTCACCAGGACGTTTTTGGCAAAAAACAATATGGTGGTTGTGCCCCACCCACCGTACTCACCAGATTTGGCACCTTGCGACGTCGCGCTATTCCCAAAACTGAAACTCAAGTTAAAAGGCCGTCGGTTCAACACTCTAAGAGTGGATTCAAGAAGCATTGCTGGCGGTGATAAACAGCCTCAAAGAACAGGACTTCCAGAGAACATTTGACCAGTGGCAGATGCGCTGGGACCGGTGTGTACGTGCGGATGGGAACTACTTCGAGGGTGATGGCGACCATTGGTCCAAAGGTAAGGTTTTCAACAGATGGCAGTACCAGTCCCGAAAACTTTGGATAGCACCTTGTATAACCAGTTTGTGGTTTATGTTATTAAGAGTTGCGTCCTCTTTCTTTACCAGTTTATTAAATGTGTGTTTTTGGGTTAGAGCTTTTTCTACAATGCATAATGTCTGTACCGTTATTTCTATGTGCCTTTAGTTGTGCCAATATCCAATTTAGTAGTTTTCATTACTTTCACATTTGGTTTTGGTTGTGTATTGTACTTTATACCTTCATCTAGTAACATTTGTTCATCATTTGTGACGTTAATAGCTGTTAAAGTTTTTGTTCTTGTGTAGAACTCTAATGGAGATGTGTAATTCTGTACTGGCAGTGTTGCCAGGTACTATGTACTCAGTAGATTTTTTAATTTCTTTTTATAGTTTAGATGTATCTGTTTGCTTTTGTAGTATGCAACTGTCTGCAAGACTAGACAATTGATGAAATATTACTGGGCTTGTGTATTTACTAAGAGCTAGGTGTGTTACATAAATGTCTCGATTCAGAAAGTTTTTCTGCTCGAGTTTTTCTTTGATCTTGTTTTCCATTCACTCGTACTCCAAAGTGCTCGATTCTTGTGACAAACTTTGGTGCTGCTGTTATCTTAACATGTGTCAGAATGATTTTGTTCTTGATGCTGTTCATTAAATTTTATATTCACGATTAATTTTGTCCTGATTTTTATGTGTGTAAAGTTTTATACAACTTCATAAATGATGAACAAAATATTACTAGACAAAAGGTATAAAGATACTTGATAAAAGTGTAAAGTACAATATACAACCAAACCCAAATAAAAAAGTAATGAAAAACCTCATAGCAACAACTAAATTGCGTATTGACACAGCTGACTGCCTATTCGCCAACAGACAAAATAACAGTACAGGCATCATACGTAATAGAAAAAGCTCTAACCCAATGGGACACATATTAAAAACTAGAAAAGAAAGAGGACGCCACACTTAATAACTTAAAACCATAAGCTGGTTACACGAAATGCCACAGCAATCAAATCAAACACAGATAATAGTCTAGTGGTAATAAACAAAAATGGCTATATTAACAAAGTACAGGAGCTCTTTTTCCCTTTACAGCAAACATTACCAAATTGAACAGGGATGCCACAAACAAATATGCAGCAGAAGTTAAAGAAGTAATAACAAGCTGTGACACCTAACTAACTGATTTTGGAAATGTGTCT
This sequence comes from Schistocerca nitens, assembly GCF_023898315.1. Lineage (NCBI taxonomy): Eukaryota > Metazoa > Arthropoda > Insecta > Orthoptera > Acrididae > Schistocerca > Schistocerca nitens. The sequence goes on along the minus strand of NC_064614.1, from coordinate 385,462,094 downwards.
GAGCCTAGCCTTCGAAAGCAGAGGCAGTGGTCACGTGTGTGTGAGTTGTGAATCTGTGTGTGTGTGTGTGTGTGTGTGTGTGTGTGTGTGTGTGTAATTGAGGATGACGCCTTTTGGTTGAAAGCTTACTTATTTAGCAGTCTTCTTGTTGTGCCTGCACTATAAGGTGAGTAGCAATCCCTCCTTTCCGTAATATATATATTTATATAAACCATATATAGCAAACTGTTGCAAAGCTAACAACCATATCAACAGCAAAGTCATCAACTATTCAAGATATGTGGGTGATACAATAATTCTTTTCAGTGGCCCAATGGGGAAATTGACCCATTAAGGGGAGCACACCATGGTTCAGGTATTTAAAAAATAAAAAATAAAGAAAGAACAATTTTTTGTTTTCATCATATTTCAATAGATTAAGGTTTTATTTAAGTACTATGAAAAGTATTTTGTTGATTTTTTTTAACTCCCGAGTGTGTCAGCTATCCTTGGAATGCAACGGTCGGTATTCTTTTGTTTCTGCTGTTTGTAAAGAACACGCTTTCAAACACGCAGTTAGTTTTGTTCAAGTGTGATTGTGAGTAGTTGTTATACTTACAGCGCGTGTGTTTTGCTGTGTTTATTGAAGATGACGAAGCATAAAGGCATATTCAAGAAACGATAATTTAGAGGAAACAAGTTTAGAAAGCTTTCAGTACAAGAGGTTATGTCGCCTGGCAACAATGTTTCTAATTGTAATTCTTCAACAAGTGCATCATTAAAGAATCTCTCACCATTTCAAGAGGGTTACAATGAATTTACTGTAATATTGCAAAGTTGTAAAGTCAATAAACATAAAGAACACAACTGTGTGGCGAATTTTAGACTAACAAGTGGTGGTATGGAAGCGCATGGAGTACAACAAATATTTCATCGCTCCGTAGAAACAAGAGGCGTACGTACGGTACACCAAATATTTGGCAGTAAGGCACACAGCAATGTGGTGAACTCTAAGCCATATGGAGATGCCATTATTAGCAAAATAGAATGTGTAGGCTATGTTCAAAAACATTTCGTAACAAGGCTCAGAAAACTATATATATATATATATATATATATATATATATATATATATATATATATATATATATATATATATATATATATGATGTGACTTACCAAACGAAAGCGCTGGCACGTCGATAGACACACAAACAAACACAAACATACATCAAGCTTTCGCAACAAACTGTTGCCTCATCAGGAAAGAGGGAAGGAGAGGGAAAGATGAAAGGAAGTGGGTTTTAAGAGAGAGGGTAAGGAGTCATTCCAATCCCGGGAGCGGAAAGACTTACCTTAGGGGGAAAAAAGGACGGGTATACACTCGCGCACACACACATATCCAACCACACATATACAGACACAAGCAGATATATTTAAAGACAAAGAGTTTGGGCAGAGATGTCAGTCGAGGCAGAAGTGCAGAGGCAAAGATGTTGTTGAATGACAGGTGAGGTATGAGTGGCGGCAACTTGAAATTAGCGGAGATTGAGGCCTGGTGGATAATGGGAAGAGAGGATATATTGAAGAGCAAGTTCCCATCTCCGGAGTTCGGATGGGTTGGTGTTAGTGGGAAGTATCCAGATAACCCGGACGGTGTAAAACTGCGCCAAGATGTGCTGGCCGTGCACCAAGGCATGTTTAGCCACAGGGTGATCCTCATTACCAACAAACACTGTCTGCCTGTGTCCATTCATGCGAATGGACAGTTTGTTGCTGGTCATTCCCACATAGAATGCATCACAGTGTAGGCAGGTCAGTTGGTAGATCACGTGGGTGCTTTCACACGTGGCTCTGCCTTTGATCGTGTACACCTTCCGGGTTACAGGACTGGAGTAGGTGGAGGTGGTGGTGGGAGGGTGCATGGGACAGGTTTTACACCGGGGGCGGTAACAAGGGTAGGAGCCAGAGGGTAGGGAAGGTGGTTTGGGGATTTCATAGGGATGAACTAAGAGGTTACGAAGGTTAGGTGGACGGCGGAAAGACACTCTTGGTGGAGTGGGGAGGATTTCATGAAGGATGGATCTCATTTCAGGGCAGGATTTGAGGAAGTCGTATCCCTGCTGGAGAGCCACATTCAGAATCTGATCCAGTCCCGGAAAGTATCCTGTCACAAGTGGGGCACTTTTGTGGTTCTTCTGTGGGAGGTTCTGGGTTTGAGAGGATGAGGAAGTGGCTCTGGTTATTTGCTTCTGTACCAGGTCGGGAGGGTAGTTGCGAGATGCGAAAGCTGTTGTCAGGTTGTTGGTGTAATGGTTCAGGGATTCCGGACTGGAGCAGATTCGTTTGCCACGAAGACCTAGGCTGTAGGGAAGGGACCGTTTGATGTGGAATGGGTGGCAGCTGTCGTAATGGAGGTACTGCTGCTTGTTGGTGGGTTTGATGTGGACGGACGTGTGAAGCTGGCCATTGGACAGGTGGAGGTCAACATCAAGGAAAGTGGCATGGGATTTGGAGTAGGACCAGGTGAATCTGATGGAACCAAAGGAGTTGAGGTCGGAGAGGAAATTCTGGAGTTCTTCTTCACTGTGAGTCCAGATCATGAAGATGTCATCAATAAATCTGTACCAAACTTTGGGTTGGCAGGCTTGGGCCACCAAGAAGGCTTCCTCTAAGCGACCCATGAATAGGTTGGCGTATGAGGGGGCCATCCTGGTACCCATGGCTGTTCCCTTTAATTGTTGGTATGTCTGGCCTTCAAAAGTGAAGAAGTTGTGGGTCAGGATGAAGCTGGCTAAGGTAATGAGGAAAGAGGTTTTAGGTAGGGTGGCAGGTGATCGGCGTGAAAGGAAGTGCTCCATCGCAGCGAGGCCCTGGACGTGCGGGATATTTGTGTATAAGGAAGTGGCATCAATGGTTACAAGGATGGTTTCCGGGGGTAACGGATTGGGTAAGGATTCCAGGCGTTCGAGGAAGTGGTTGGTGTCTTTGATGAAGGATGGGAGACTGCATGTAATGGGTTGAAGGTGTTGATCTACGTAGGCGGAGATACGTTCTGTGGGGGCTTGGTAACCAGCTACAATGGGGCGGCCGGGATGATTGGGTTTGTGAATTTTAGGAAGAAGGTAGAAGGTAGGGGTGCGGGGTGTCGGTGGGGTCAGGAGGTTGATGGAGTCAGGTGAAAGGTTTTGTAGGGGGCCTAAGGTTCTGAGGATTCCTTGAAGCTCTGCCTGGACATCAGGAATGGGATTACCTTGGCAAACTTCGTATGTGGTGTTGTCTGAAAGCTGACACAGTCCCTCAGAAGCAAATAACCAGAGCCACTTCCTCATCCTATCAAACCCAGAACCTCCCACAGAAGAACCACAAAAGTGCCCCACTTGTGACAGGATACTTTCCGGGACTGCATCAGATTCTGAATGTGGCTCTCCAGCAGGGATACGACTTCCTCAAATCCTGCCCTGAAATGAGATCCATCCTTCATGAAATCCTCCCCACTCCACCAAGAGTGTCTTTCCGCCGTCCACCTAACCTTCGTAACCTCTTAGTTCATCCCTATGAAATCCCCAAACCACCTTCCCTACCCTCTGGCTCCTACCCTTGTTACCGCCCCCGGTGTAAAACCTGTCCCATGCACCCTCCCACCACCACCTCCACCTACTCCAGTCCTGTAACCCGGAAGGTGTACACGATCAAAGGCAGAGCCACGTGTGAAAGCACCCACGTGATCTACCAACTGACCTGCCTACACTGTGATGCATTCTATGTGGGAATGACCAGCAACAAACTGTCCATTCGCATGAATGGACACAGGCAGACAGTGTTTGTTGGTAATGAGGATCACCCTGTGGCTAAACATGCCTTGGTGCACGGCCAGCACTTCTTGGCGCAGTGTTACACCGTCCGGGTTATCTGGATACTTCCCACTAACACCAACCCATCCGAACTCCGGAGATGGGAACTTGCTCTTCAATATATCCTCTCTTCCCATTATCCACCAGGCCTCAATCTCCGCTAATTTCAAGTTGCCGCCACTCATACCTCACCTGTCATTCAACAACATCTTTGCCTCTGCACTTCTGCCTCGACTGACATCTCTGCCCAAACTCTTTGTCTTTAAATATGTCTGCTTGTGTCTGTATATGTGTGGATGGATATGTGTGTGTGTGCGCGAGTGTATACCCGTCCTTTTTTCCCCCTAAGGTAAGTCTTTCCGCTCCCGGGATTGGAATGACTCCTTACCCTCTCCCTTAAAACCCACATCCTTTCGTCTTTCCCTCTCCTTCCCTCTTTCCTGATGAGGCAACAGTTTGTTGCGAAAGCTTGATGTATGTTTGTGTGTCTATCGACGTGCCAGCGCTTTCGTTTGGTTAAGTCACATCATCTTTGTTTTTAGATATATTTTTCCCACGTGGAATGTTTCCCTCTAAAATAAATATGCCCCAGAGAGCATCCCAGAGTGCCCCAGTGGGCTAAAACACCAAGAACTATTGCTTCTCAGCTTTTGGCAATATCAATGTGTAGCGCTCCTGATGAGATCACAAAATAAATAACAAATAACCCACCCACCTCCCCAGGAGTTGTAACTCCTGCAGAATTAGGCAAAGATATCATTATAATAAGAACGCTGCATGGCTGTGTAAAACATGCAGTTGCCTCGAGTTAAATAAAATGCTGCTGCTTCGTAATATAAAGCCACTACAAATCATCAAAACATGCTGTAGCTGCCTGCAAGTACTGATAAGAGCAGCGCATTACGTCACACTTCCTCCTCCTAATGAAGCACAGAACTGGGCGCGGCAGGAAGTAGCGCCCTGATAAACCGCAATGGCGGCGCCGGAAGTCGAGCAATAGTGCGGATCGCGCTTAGTTAGAACTCTAGCGCGATCCGACTGGCGCCTCGTGCAGCGGCTAAGTCCCGTTCAAGGTCACCCGCCTTACACAGCTGCAGCGGCTAAATGACACAGCCATACACCATCCCAAACTGACCCATACATAATCCCAGAGTACCCCAGAAAGCATCACAGAGTGTCAAAGAGAGAATCCCAGATTGCCCCAGAGAGCATCCCAGAGTTTATTGCATTTTCCATTGCACTTGTGAGTCCCCAGATATTTCTGATACCAAGCAATTAGTGATTTATGTCCGCGGTGTGGCCAGTGCTCTGCACATAACAGAGGATTTTTTAGATATGATATCTTTAAAAAGCACGACCACCGGCGCGGGCATCCTAAAAGCCATTGAAGAAGCTGTCAATTCAGCTGGCTTAAACTGGGAACGTTTGGTGTCAGTGACAACAGACGGAACACCAGCAATGAAAGGGGAACAAACGGGACTTGTTGGATTACTAAGGAAAAAGCTACAGTATACAGAAGAATCATTGTACACCATCCATTGCATTTTGCACCAAGAAGTATTCTGTACAAAATCAGCAAAGCTGGGGGACGTCATGCAAGTGGTTATTCGGGCAGTTAATTATTTGAGATCCCACTGGCTTACACATAGACAGTTTCACACATATTTAGCTGAAATTGGGGAAGAGTTCGGTGACATACCATACCACAGAGAAGTCCGCTGGCTTAGCCACGGTAATGTACTCAAAAGACTTTTTGAGCTGAGAATACCAATAATTCAGTTTTTAAAGGACAAAGGAAGGTACGACCCCAAGTTAGAAGATCCAGAGTAGGTTGCCGACCTTGCATTTTTAGTGGACATTACCATACACACTAATGCACTGAACACAAGTTTGCAAGGAGAAAATCAGCTAATTTGTGAAATGGCTCAAAAGGTGCAAGCTTTCACTAGCAAGCTTGAGCTGTGGGAACGACAGCTCGTCAGGGAATGCAGTGCATTTCCCTACTCTGTCTACTGTGCGAGAACAGAATTGCAAAGAATATGTTTCCGTACTTAGTGCAATAAAAGAGGAATTTCTCAAGCAATTTGGGGATATATCATATTTCTCCAAGCTTTTGAATGGTTCTCGAGACCATTAGCTGTTTCTGTAGATGATATTCATCCCAATTTGCAAATGGAATTAATAGATCTACAGTGTAATTCTCGTCTGAGAGAGAAGTTCCTTTTGGCAAGACATGTAATAGACTTTTATCACGACTTTCCACAGCAAGAGTTTCCTCGTCTCCATCGTGAAGCCGCGAAGATAATGTCAGTGTTTGGCTTGACATACGTTTGTGAGAGATTTTTTTTCTCTTATGAAATTAAGAAGTCTCTGTTGAGAACAAGACTTTCCACAGCAAGAGTTTCCTCGTCTCCATCGTGAAGCCGCGAAGATAATGTCAGTGTTTGGCTCGACATAGGTTTGTGAGAGATTTTTTTTCTCTTATAAAATTAAGAAGTCTCTGTTGAGAACAAGACTTTCCACAGCAAGAGTTTCCTCGTCTCCATCGCGAAGCCGCGAAGATAATGTCAGTGTTTGGCTCGACATACGTTTGTGAGAGATTTTTTTTCTCTTATGAAATTAGGAAGTCTCTGTTGAGAACAAACATCAGTGATGAAAATTTAAGTAACTGTTGGCGTTTGTCTGTACGCAGAAATTTTGTTCCAGACATTAAGCGTATTGTAAACTCCGCCTGTGATAATTAAATAAAACATATCGTAGGTAATAGGTACTCTTTCAAACCATGATCTCTTTCAAGCACTCCTGCTAACTTTATTCCTTCATTCAGTAAAGGAAGCTAGGAAACAAGACGCATTACAGAGGAAGGAGCGGAGAGACGGTATGGTGGGGAGGGGAGAGATGCGGGTGGCCAGCTTGCCCCTGGGTGCATGCAGAACATCTGTTAACTGCATACGTGCAAGTGCACCGCACATGTGCAAGATTCCTGCCCGCCCCTGGACTATAGGCTCCTCAGGTACTAACTCATATGCCTCAGAATCACAATCGACAGTGCATTTGGTCACAGCTTCTTCCAAGTAGAAGTAAGAGTTCTCTTGGTAACATCTTCCCACATCTTTTCAATCACCTTGACAGAGAGAGGCTTGAAGTGATATTTCCAAAACTCTCAATGAGTGAGATTGGTAGCTTCAGTCAACTCAAGGCAATGCTCAAAGAGTGCCTAAATGTAGAGCTTCTTAAAATTAAAAATAACCTGCTGGTCCATAGGCTGGAGTAAGGAGTGGTGTTGGAAGGTTGAGCACTGTCCATAACAAGCAAGGCATGGAGTGACAGATTCATCTCAAGCAAATATTTTACTACAATTTTTTTTTTTTAATTCAATCACAAAACAGATCACATCACCCAAGTCTTGTTGTTGGACCTCCACATCACATTTAACCTGCTGTTCTGGACTTTACACTTCTGGAAGGCTCTTGGAGTTTCTGAATGATACACAAGCATCAGTTTAATTTTAAAATTGCCACTTGCATTGGCACAGAACAACAGTGTGAGATGGCCTTTCACTGGCTAGTGATCGGGCAATGCATTCTCCTCCGCTGTTATGAAGTTATGCCTCGGCATCTTTTTCCAGAATAAACTCGTCTCCTCACAGTTAAAAACCTGTTGCAGTATATAATCCTCAGAATCTAAGAGCATCTTGAAGTTGCTGATGAAGTTATCTGCTGCCTCTGTGTCGGGGCTAGCTGCTTCGCTATGCCTTACAACACTATGGATGCCTGTTCTTCTCTTAAACTTCTCAAACCACCCACTGTTTCCCTTAACCACTTCTTCAGCCACTGATGACCCTGGCATCTTCTTAAGGAGGTCTGCGGAAATCATTCTCACCTTCTCACAAATGATGTTCTCGTTCATAGTGTTACCCTGCAATTGCTTTTCATTTATCCATATGTGGAGAAACCCTTCAACATCATCCAGAATATGAAACCATTGTTTAAATACTCTTGTCATTGCATTTGACGCATCTATCTTATTAATCTTGTTCTTGAGGACAGTGCAAATAGTTGATGTAAAGCGATTGCATGTCCACCCAAATCAGTAATGCTCACGCCATGTTCACATTTTCCAGTGATTTTACCTTTCATCTCTAAGGTCATTTTCCTTCTCTTATAGTTGTCTCCTTGCGGTTTTATCTTCAAGGACATTTCTACGAAGATGATTAAAATTTGCACACAAGCATACACTGTGTGAACACAAGTTTACAAAAATGTGTGATCTCAAGCTGCACTAAAATGGTAGCAGAAAGAGCACTACTCCCAGACTGCAGTACATACTGAGGACATTGTTCATAGTCTGTTGCCGACAATGAAAGGTGATCATATTGTTGAATGTTTCCCCCACCTCATGTGAATGGCTGGTGACATCACACTAAATAGTCATCACTCATTATGCAAAACATCACTCATTTAGTGAGTCTTTTTTTTTTTACAATTTGTTTTGCTCAGTATGAGAATTGCACATTATGGGAGGTGCTCATTAAGTGAGGTTCCAATGTATAGAAGGCCCAAACATAATTAAAACCATTATCTCTGCAGAATGGATAGTCAATGAACACAAATTTTTGATGAGGGAGAGCATCTGTGTAAACATTAAAAGACAGTATACAATACGGCTGAGAATACACAACACCTAACCATCACAGTTCAACCATAGTCTCCGGATAAACAACAGAGTTGGGCAATGGAAAACATTCAATGCTACGTGACAATGACATGCCAGTAAGCTAGCATAATGCAGTTACCCAGGTAAATTGCAGCATCTGGTGGTCACACAAATCAAGAGGCCAGTTCACCAAGTGAAATTCAAAGTGAATGCAACTGATGATGTCGCTATACACCATGAAACTTGTAGTGCATAGTGAAAAATTGGTTCAAATACAGCTGTTTGTGGAGTTTCAAATATAAAATGTACTACCACAGCTGTGGATGCCTTGATCACACAGTCATTTGTAATTAATACAATAGTTAAATTAATTTAAACTTGCAACTAACTAACAATTGTTAATGTAATGGCTACAATCATAATATTTACTTATGAATAATTGTTTTTCATCATTTAATTTGTTTCCTCTCGTACTGCACATTATTTACATAATATCCATTTCAGTAATTTTAATGACTAATGAAAACCACCTCAGCTGAACCATTACAAGTCCATTGTGTTGCAGGCAGTTTCGTTCTTAGGACATCTTCAGGTTGCCAGACTGTGCTAAAGTCAAGGTATAAATGGTTATTGTTGTTGTTGTTGTTGTTGTTGTTGTGGTCTTCAGTCCACAGACTGGTTTGATGCAGCTCTCCAAGCTACTCTATCCTGTGCAAGGTTCTTCATCTCCCAGTACCTACTGCAACCTACATCCTTCTGAACCTGTTTAGTGTATTCATCTCTTGGTCTCCCTCTGTGATTTTTACCCTCCATTTTCATGTCAGTTAAATTGTTTGGTACAGAAGGAACATACACACACTTTTAATGATATCCCAGAGAAAGACATCCAGTGACTCATTTCATGAAACCAAAACACACTGCGGCCATACTCCGCACCAGTGAAAGTAGCCATTTTAACTGTGCACTACGCTGACATTCTTGGTGGTCGAATGGGGTACTGATACACTACATGAATCAAACTTGAGGGCGTTTGCTACAAAATGACACATCTACCAAGTCTGTAAGTTAGCTCAACAAATTTCTATATCGTTCCAAAGTTGAGAAGTCCTTTTTGACTAACCCTGTATAACTTTAAAAACCAAATCCAGAAACAACATAACTGCCTGGCAAAAGTATGGCATGCAGAGACAGAATACTTCGTACAATAGAGTCTTCAAGAGCAAAGTTTCACATTCGATCTTTTGATCCACAGTTTCACAGAATTTCATTACCAATTATTCCTCAATAATCTGAAGTGTACCAAAACCGGACAAACTTGTCACAGAGTTACTTGTGATCCTCACTTGTACGTAATAGACTCATTTCCTGCTTGTCGATTGAATTTTTATTACTTGAAACTAAAGGTTTTCGGCAGATCGCTTTGCACAGTTACTGGGTAACAAGTCTTAATGGAACTAAGAGTTTCAGTGTCATGAGTATATGACACTGAAACTAGTAGTTTTGTTTAGACTAGTAACAGTGTAACTAAGATAAATTATATGAAGACAAATGGCACTGCCCAAATCGATCAGTCTGAAATAATACAAACAGTGATCAACAGACAAAAAATAAGTCTATTTTCTATTCTCTGAAGTGTGTTTTCCTCATTGTCAGAATACCTCATCACTAATAAAAACAACACAACATGCTCCAAACTGCACATGCACTACAACTGATGATGAGTAGCTGTTAATGGCCAAAGAGCACGCTTAAATCTCACAAGGAGAGAAATCTTTATGCTTTAACACTTACCTTAAATTACTGCGTGGTTCAAAACAGCAAGAGAATTTGCTAAGATGGGCATAAGATACTATGTAGATGCAACAAATCAAGAAGCAATTTAAATGGAAGAAATTCAAAGTGAATTATAGAATGAGAAAGAAGAATATTATGTACTTAAGATTTATCTAAGAGCATACTGTGCCTGAAAAATTTACAGCGACCAGAAAAAGAGCTCTATCATATAGGTGAGAGAGAGAGAGAGAGAGAGAGAGAGAGAGAGAGAGAGAGAGAGATTGTGAAAGACAGGTAAGGAATAAAAAAAAAAGCTACAGAGAATACTAAGGGGAATAAAAGTGGAAAAAAGTAAAAATAAAGAGGATTTAAATCAACTAATACAGTAAAAGGAGGGGCAGTGGTTAACGACAACGTTTTCTATTTGCAGACAGCGTTGACCAAAGTATGAAAGCAAAGATGTTCATTATGAAAGCACCAATGTCACATTTGTATTCATTCCTAAGTACCAAAAACCAGGCATGAGTTTCTGAGGCAGCTGTACCCATTTCTTCCTTTGACATTCTCTCTTCACACCACGCATTTCAATATCATCATATATTTACCAGTTCTTTCTGTAGTTTCTGATCCCAGAAGTAAAATTAAGAATCACATACATAAGCAATAGCACAGACAAGTAATTACCTCTGCTTTGAGTACATTTAGTCGAACTACAGAAGTTACAAAATTGCAAATATGTGGCATTTCAAATCCATCAGTCTAATGGGATGAATTTTCTTTTGATTTAAATAACAATGTAATTTAGCACTCAGTCAGTCATACATCACTTGCCCAAATTTCTAGAGTGAAATCTGCTTACTTCTATGTGCAAATTATACTATGTTTCAATACTACTTAGGTATTACAATCTCATTTTCTTCCATGTATGATGAGCAGAAACTTGTACAAATACTAACCCACATAGAAAGATTTCATCTCTATTGTAAATATACAACGAAAATACCTTGAACTCGCTGGTCTCTTGACATCCAATACACAACACCCTCTGCCCATTCTGGCACTTCACTTGCTTTTGATAATATTTGTACTCGCTTCTTGTTGAATTTAAATTCATTTATTGATGGAGCTGCCTGAAAATAATCATTTATTTGACCTCATATTACTTTACCACTCAATTCAACTCATAACATATAAGAAATACAAGATATTCAAAAGTGGCAGCAGTACTGGCGACCGCTCAAGAAACACTGACCAAGAAAAACATTATGATGGTGGTGATGATATCAGGCCACGCAAAAGGACAGTTTCAGTGACCTAATAGAATATAAAAGAAATTCTTTTAGCAAAATGAACCACATCATTCTTAACTAGCACCTTGTTACGACGATGTTCCACTGAAACAAAGCAGCAGCTTTTTTTGAGAACATTGGCAATGCAAATGCCTAGAAGGACAAGAAAGACTGTTTCTCTATAACAGATCTAATGGGAGACCAAAGCCACCTGGCTCCCCACCAACACCAAAACTCCGATGCTAGTGCAGTCATCACTTCAAAACAAAATTTCTGAAAAAAACTGTTTTATGAATTAAGAAAAGTAATCAAACAGAGTCTGAAACTGTGTGTTTGTGAGCAACAAATAAACAAGTCTTTACTATTACACATCTTTTAACTACAAATTCCACATTTAAAATGGATGAAATTAAAGAGAGAGAGAGAGAGAGAGAGAGAGAGAGAGAGAGAGAGAGAGCTGCTCCCAAAATTAGGCTAACTGCCATAATCTAAAATTTCATTGTTACATCTTTGACCAAATACATGAAAGATACAACATTACAGATTAACATGACTTGCTCGTCCCTTGATAATTCACTGACCCATCTCTGTTAACATTAAAATCAACATATAATGAGTTAGGAAGGAAGTGCAATTTTCAGAAGTCCAAAGTTGTCCCACTGTTAGAAAATACAACATATTAGGTCAAGATATAGTGTAGAGACACAGCTATCTTGCAAGACTGCATAGTCGTGGAGCCTTTAGCCTAAACAAGCAACTGTGGGTCACGGGGCAGTTTCCTGTTCTAGGTCTGGAATATACCAGTTCCTTCTATCTCCGTGGTTGGATGGACGTGCATCATTATCATATGTTGAGCCTAATCAGTCTAAGCTTCTTGTCTGCTACTAATACTCAATCATTTCCCCACAGAACATCATCACCCCGCGTGATGCTTGTCTTACCATGAGCTTACTTTGTATGGAAGAGCAATTTTTAAGAACAGCTGGAAGACGTTGTCATGGGTTCCGTTGTTGTCAATTTTTTCATGGAGCATTGTGGAAGCCAAGAATTGTACTTAGCACAATGTAAACCCAAGGTGTGGTACAGGTATGCTGATGACACCTACAATGTGCAGAGCTGGGGTGGGGAATAGGTCGATGACTTCATACAACACCTGAACAGTCTCCATGCCAACATACAATTGAATACAGAAATAGAGAAAGAAGTAACTGCTACACTTTCCAGATGCGTCAATTCCAAGAAATGGTGAAAACCTGGACCACAGTGTGTATCAAAAACCACCACACATGGACCAACACCTGCATAAACTTTTAATCGTCCACATAGACTCAACACACAATGCCTGGTATCCAATCTGAGGAACAATGGATACTCCATCAGTTATAAAAGAAGTGTCACGAAAACACCTGGCGAGGTAGCATGTCAAATGAAGAAATTTCAGGTATGGCCATTCTACCAAACATTCCCAGAGTGACAGAAAATCTGCAACATTCTGCTCAAACACAGAAAACTAAGGATTGCAGTTATTGCTGAAACAAACAGTTTTTGGTTATACCTTATTTTCCTTTACCTCTCATTTAACCTCATTGTTAAAGCAGCTCAAAATAACAGGTTTCTGAAATAACCAATATTCGACTTTTTATTGCTGTTATTTCCAGTAATAAACACAGATATTGAACAAAGATTTAAAAATTATAACCCACAGACATTTGCATTATACGCCTCAATCGTCGTCGTCGTCGTCGTCGTCGTCATCGTCGTCATCATCATCGTCGTCGTCATCATCGTCAGGATTTCCTTCCAACTAGAGGGGTAGGAACTTTGTGAATGATATGCCTCCATTGGCTTCTGTCCTGGTACAGCTTTTCCCCTCTCCACTACATCGCATGTTGCTTCTCTCCTCTTGAGATCTTCCTTAACCTGGTCTGTCAATCTCTTTCTAGGCCACCCAATTGGTCTCCTTCCTGGTATCTCCATCTCCAAATACTGACATGAAGTTCGAGTCGTGTGCATTCACTTCACATGACTGAACACTTCAATCTCAAAGCACTCATCCTCACCTCTGTAGTGAATGTCACCTGTAGGTCTCTCCTAGTTATTTGTAGAGCTGACCTGTTTGTTGTGGTCTTCAGTCCAGAGACTGGTTTGATGCAGCTCTCCGTGCAACATACAGTAAAGCTGCATGCTCTCGGGAAAAATTACAGCTGTAGTTTCCCCTTGCTTTCAGCCGTTCGCAGTACCAGCACAGCAAGGTCGTTTTGGTTACTGTTACAAGGCCAGATCAGTCAATCATCCAGACTGTTGCCCCTGCAACTACTGAAAAGGCTGCTGCCCCTCTTCAGGAACCACGTGTTTGTCTGGCCTCTCAACAGATACCCCTCCGTTGTGGTTGCACCTACAGTACAGCTATCTATATTGCTGAGACACGCAAGCCTCCCCACCAACAGCAAGGTCCATGGTTCATGGGGGGGAGCTGACCTAAGGAACTTCATTTCATATGCTTGTATTTGACTATCTTCTCTCTTATTTATGACACAGGCCTCTAGACTATACATCTTGATTGGCAGGAGATAAGTTTTATACAGGGTTTGGCTCTTTGAGGGGCTTTCTTATCCCAGATTAGATTTCATACTTGGTGGAAGAAGCTAGATCCTTTTTTTTTTTTTTTTTAATTCTTTTTAAGACTTCTAGTTTGGAACTTCCACCACGTGATATGATGCTACCCAGATAATTGAAGCTTTTCACACATTCAACCATCTCCCCCTCCAGTATGATGTGAGGGTGTGGGTGTCCTGCTCATCTTCATTGCCACTGTCTTGTTCCTACTCACAGTTAAGTCGAATTTTTTTAAATTTTGTGTTCCAGTAATCTATTCTCCTGTGAACCTCCATTTCCGTCTCTCCCCCAAATGGTGATGTCATCAGCAAAAACAAATGTGTTGAGATCTTCATTTTCTTTTTCCTTGATTTCTTTCATGATTGTGTCCGTAAGTGCAACGAAGGGTAAAGGGGAGAGCGAACTGCCTTACTGAACACCTCTCTTTGTCTCAAACCATTTTGATATTCCTCCTCCTACTTGTACACTGCTCTCACAACCATTGTACAGCATCTGGACCTTTTTAATAACTGAATCAGGAACATTATGTTTTCTCAAGCATTCTCATATTTTATACCTTGGTACACTTTCATGAGCTTTTTCCAAATCCACTAATACTACTATCCAGTCCTTTCCTTTTTCCCAAAACTTCTCCATTAACTGATGGAGGGAGAAAATGAGATCTTTTGTTCCCCTATTACTTCAGAACCCATGCTATTGTTCCTCTAAGTGGTGTTCTAGAATTTTCTGCAATGTTTTTTCTACGACCTTTTCCATTATCATAAAGCACTGTGATAACAGTGCGATTCCTTGGTAGTTGCTGCATTTCTTTCTACTACCTTTCTTGGACAATGGTATTATAATTCCTTTTTCCCATTCATCCGGCACTTTGTTTTCTTCTCATATCATCCCAGCACCTGGTGTAACCACTGTATTCCATGGATTCCTGTGGCTTTCATCATATCTGCTGTCAGCTCATCCACTCCAGCCGCCTTCCCACTTTTCATCTGTTTGAGGGAATTCTCAGTTTCTGACCAACAGATTGGATCCTGCTCCTAGTCTAATTCAATAACTTCAGTGTCACTTTCTTGTGCACCTTCCCCATTTAGTAAGATTTCAAAATAATTCTTCATCTCTTCTCTGATACCTTCCATGTCCCTGATAATATCCCCATCCTCTGTTTGAATCGCTTTTATGTCTTCTCTATCAGATCTTTTACTTTTCAATAACCCATATAGCAGTTTTTTGCTCCCTTTGCTATCCTGTTCTAATGTCTGGGTGAATGTTTCCCAACTCTTCTCCTTTCCTTCTTTCACAATTCTCCTTGCTTGGAGTTTCTTTTGTCGCTATTCCTTCTCCAGTGTTGCCACCTTGTGTCCATCTTTTGGTACCAGCCTCTGGTTCTGATTTCTTTTTTCAAACTCCATGTATTTCTTTGCCAAATTATGTTTTTTAATTGCATCTTTTACTCTATTGTTCCACCGATTTCTTTGTCTTTCACTTTACCCTTTGTTTTGCCACACATTTGCACAGCACTGTTAACTATTGATGTTTTAAATAGGCATTGTACGCCTCAAGACACAAAGTATCAAAAGATCAAATAAAACAGTAATCAAAAGGAAACTTAGTCTGTCCACAGTTCGCTGCTCCTTGAAAAGTAATCAGAGGTTAAACACTACAGAAAATCACCAGTTGATTCTGATTTTTTGAAACGCTGTTCAAAAATCATGTTGTAATCAAGTGTCACACCACTATTTGCCCATTATGAATCATCAGTGCCAAAGGGTGAAAATTAAAGTTGGAGAACTCTTTTTGTCATGTTAAGTTGTCCATTTCTAATGGCTACAAGCTGATAAGTCACATTATGTAGATGCAGGCAATAGATCAGCTACTTGCTTCCTATTTTATTATAAACTAGAAAGTAATTGTTAAGCTGTTAACTTACTACTGTTGCCACAACTTCCTTTTCTTTTCATAATTTCACAGAAATGGTGGACAAACAATGAGCTCTTGTGTAAAACTTGTAGTATTCTTTTTCTTTATTTCAAATTAAAAACATGTTTTTAGCCAAATGTACTTATTTGCTTTTTAACAGGAATATGAATACAACTGATTTTAAACAGGCAAAAATAAAAATGTTCTTTCAAAATATTCAAATGAACGATTTAGATTGTAGGCAAAATATAAGATTTACCAAAAACATTTATATTACAAAAGTTAAAATTTCAATAATGAATTAAACTATTTGCCAATATTTATTGTCCATTCTGTTATAAATACTCTTCCTATAATGTACTGATGTGTAAGACGACCCTTTTCATTCAAAACAGTACAATTTGATGGCAGCATAAATCTTTCAGACGCCACAGAACTTCTTACCAAAGATAAATACTTTTGGTCCACAAATACTGGCAAGCTTGGCATACATCTTTTACTATGTCCCCCACCCACCCAAAGAGAAAAATACTCTCACAGCTTCTGGATAGCAAAGGGATGCTTTCTACAGCTCTATCTCCCTTGGTAACAGACTTTCAAGCTCCACTATACCACTCTTGTCTACTTCCTGATCATGCGATGACAAAAGAGGGTTTGCAATTGTTTTGACCTCCTCCCATTTGAAGCAAAGGTGAAAGTTACCAATTTCATCCAAGCAGTTATTTACCTGTTGCAACACAGTCATGAAAACTGAGTCTCTCTACGCGCGCAGTATGTACACTTCAATTGTGCTATTCATAGTCCATAATTTTATTTGTTTGAAAAGCCGAAATGGCTGCACTATTACATGTAATAGAGTGATATGTATAATGAAACACGTTTCTACTCTAATCTGAAAGTGGCGATTACCGGCCAAACCTAATTACAAATAAACATTGTGAGGCAATACTGGAATTATAACAAAGCAGTTATTTATCTCTTGGGTCAGGTGTGTACTGGCTTTGTTGGCAGTGTGGGGGATCAGGCACATTTCTTTTAAAATCGTACTCTGACAGTATAGTGAGCCATGTGTACTTCCATCTTTCCACAGCTCGTTTCCTGAGCATTGTGTGGAGCCAATATTTTTGGTAATCGACAGTGTTTGGGCGCAATCGGGCTCTAGCATCTCGTTGCTGTCTTTTATTGCTTCGCTTCTATTTCATTTTTCTGCGGTTGTTCAAGGTTAGTCTTTTATGAACCTCTTTCATTTGAACTCCCGCCCGTAGTGTACCCACTATCGATTCCGAGTTCTGTCTTTGGCGTACTTAGAAACCGTAGGTTGGTAACACGACCGACTCACGTGTTTACTGCAGCAGACTCTTTGGCCTGTACTATTTATAGGCGAGCGCGGTCATGCTGGAGGAGGTTGTCACGCAGTGGCCTTCATGTCTGCTCTGGTGACGTCGACATTCTGCCTTCCGCGTACGGGTGTTGTTATCGAACCCGCACTTCTACCCACGGAGGAACGCCGGCCTGGTTGGGCTCCTCTGTCCGCTCTTCACTGGTTGTCTGCAGGAGGCGGATGGCAGTCTGGTCATCACCTGCGTCGACGAAGGCAAAAAAACAGTAACCATCATGGGGCGGTGGAGCCGCCGTTCAGCAAGACGTTGAGTCCGGGAGCAGTTCGGCTGGGTCGGTGTCTGCTGGGACGACTGGGGACGGCTCAGAACTGTGCACAGCAGTCCCAGACAGATGATGAAGTGTGCCGAGGGAAAGGAGAAAAGAAGTTAAGTGTGAATGTTTCAAGTTGATCGTCCTTTGGGATTGAGTTCATCCAGTCGTCTTTCCCGCCTTGTGGCCACCGCTGTGGCAATCCTCTGTTCTGTTCACTGGTGCAATTCTGACAGTGCAGATTCCTTCACGCATCGTTGCTAACTGGTGTAGTGGTGTATTTTGTTAGTTATTTGTGTACGTTTGCACTTCTTTGTTTTGGTAGTTCATCCTCCCGCCCTGTGGTTGCAGAATTTCGGGTGGGGAGTTAGTTCCTTGTCTCCCAAGATCTAGTGCTGTATTATTAAGGTTAATTCTAGTTCAGTCTAGTGTTCTGTTAATCTCTGGGTATATGTGTCCGCCATACTATTTGCGCTGTATTTATTCTAAGTGAGTTGCACTGCAGTAGTTGGGGGTTCGAGTCCTGTCACGGAGCTAATAAGGGGTCACATTGGTTTCGGCTTGTCAGTTGGAGGATGTTGCCTTAGAGATTTGTTAACATTGGCATGTCAGCGTTGTCTAGCGCTACCGGGACCTAAAGAAGAACATTGTGCTGATTAGGGAATATTGTTACACGTTCTTGTTTTCATTTCGATACCTGTATTTGTGAAGGCAACTGCATGAAGTAAGATCTGTTCTCAAGCTATGCTGGATCTTGCGCTCTTGGGATTTTTGGTTTTGTTTTGATCACAACTATTTGGGTGTCAGGAATATGGAACTGTGTTGTTAATGTTTGGCTTGAACAGCGGATACGCGGCTAGTTTAGTACATCTTTAGTGGCATGGCGTCCTCGTGAAGGCGTGCCCAATAGATTGCTATTGCATCTCCTCAAAGTGTAATTTCCACCTTACTAAAACCCCCTCATTAAAAGGGAGGAAGGAAAAATAAAAACTTTAGAAATACCTTCTATTTGCATTAACTATCTTACCTGTCGCTTAAGTAAATAACTGCTCAGTGATTAAGCTAATCCTAAAAGCAACTAGCGCACTTCTGTTATGGTAGCCCTCATGCCTATTTTGGTCCGAAAGATTGTATAAACAGGCTTTCATGCTTCGTATCGAACTTCTGATGTTGTTTTTTGAGTGATTGTGGATTATTAAAATTGATTATAGTGCAAACGTTTGTATTTTACCAACCATGTTAATAAGTTATTAATGTGATTGGCTGGAATGTAATACGAAAGTTTTAGGACCATAGGTTGTCCAGGTAGAAATTTTGAAGCCATGCTGTGTTGTGAATTCATGTACTTATGTTTTATATTGCAATGAGAATTTAAATGTGGTAAACCCACGCTTTGTGATTGATAATTAAAGGTTTAAGAGTGCATTCACTTAGTGCTTACTTATGTGTTGTGTTATTATTATTTTTAAAAATTATAATAGGCGTTTTAGTTTCTTAAATTAAATCCTTTCCAATTTGAAAGTTGTGGCCCTACCATTTTGGGCAATCGTAAGCATCGAAGCAGGATTTACGTAGTTGGTGTTATGTATTGTATGTTATGAATAAATTATTTGTGTGTTAAATCATGTCTGATATGTCAATTCCTTGGCCCCGTCCACACCTTGGTCGTAGTCTTTTAATATTAAATGAACAGACCACCGTTCCATATAGAATTGCACAGCAGAGAATTGTATAATACATTTGCACTTCTGTCTTTTGCTTACAAGCTTTTTGAGGTAGATCTGCAGCTGCACTACGTTTAGAACTGAGATTTCTGAATTCATTTTCGAGACTTATTGCCGCCACGCCAGTTGCCTAACCACAGCCACCGCTTATACGTATGTCTGCAGCTGGCAAGGTTGCTGTACTTCAAGCATCATCCGCCAAAGCTAGTCTGCACACAGGCAATCCAAGTTCTGACCGAACACACCATATGCTTACTAACATTGGCGGACAATCATGATGGTGACACACCAATCTGCGTAAACGCCAGACGACAATAGAAACACGTCGCTCTGTGTACATGGCAGACTCCAGTGTGCTGCACAAGAGGCTTCAGCATCAACCATTAGCAGCATGTGCATCCGAAGCCACAGCATTGCGAGTAGGACGCTACCTTGTGCCCGCACATCACACGCCACCTCAAGGCAATCCTTCCGCCCAAATATTTAAGACACTGTGCGACCACTACCTAATAACATTCACTCGCGGTGCAGGCTCAAAGCTGGCTGCATCAGTAGCCATCTATCTGAAGTGTTCAATCCTGTCCAGCATAGCCAATGACTCTGATCAGATGCCAACCCTGTGCAGCCTTGGACTTCAAACTAACTCCAACCATAACACTGCCTAGGACATGGCTGACCCGTCAGTACCCGCATTTCCAGTGGCCACCATTGGTTCAGAAACTGCTCTCCCATCAGCTTCCAGCAATCTGCCTGCACCAAACTGGCCGGACACATACCCGGACACTAGCTGTACACCATCCAGGACATCAACCAGAGGTCAAGCTGGACTCCTCTCTCAAAGACTTTTAAATTCTACCCAAAGTAGCTATATTTTCTATTTCATGTCACAGCTGTGAACTGTTCATTTATGTGTTTACCAATAAATGTGCTTGTTTCATCGTACCCCCCAAGCCAGCTTTATTACATCCTGCCCTCGCCACCCTGTAAGGACAAAAGACATAAAAGGGGAATAATAAGAATTTGTGTAATATAATCCCTTCCAGAATCACCTTTGTGGACTTAAAACATTAAATTAATTCATGGGATTAAAATATTCTATATTTCTGACAATTCAATGCTTCCTTTCAGACTAGGGATGGTGCCATTCTATAATACAACCATGTCCGCAAAGGCAGTGAGAAACTAACATATAGGCCAGGAAGGAGCAAGTTTTGCACACTTCATGTACACGCATATCGTGTGTAAGGTTACGTCACACATAAACAGGTACATTATTGTCTTAGCCCTGTTGTACAGATTCTTATGTCAAGTGTTTGTTGCTCATTTCTAACTACTGGTGTTGTTACTAAGATAGCATTATTGCTTTTCCCATTTTCTATAATAAGTAAAAATTTCAAGGCAATGGAAATGTTACAAATAAATATTACTCCTTTTTTAAAGTTTTATTTAAAAACCAAAAATTTTAGCACCACGGCCATGGCAAACTGTCCTCATTGTCCTTTCCTCTCCCTCTCCTCCCCTCTCCCTCTCTCTCAGGGTCATTAGCAAAAAACAAAAAAAGTTGTTATAACTGAGCCCAAACAAATAATGAAAATAGCAGTTACTCAGAACTAAAACATTGGTATTGATTTTATCCTGTCAGTTTTTCCCATCTCTGTGGCAAACCAACCAAGATGACAGAGTGTCTCAAATTGGGAAAAAGACAAAAGGAACTCACTCCAAATGCTGGGAATATACCACATATTGTGTACATGCAGAAAAATCCATGTTGGAATGACCAGATGATCCACCAATGACAGGTTCACTGAACTTAAGCAGTACTGCAGGTTGGGATGGGCGGAAAAATCAAATGTGGTAAAGCACGCAGTGTGCGAGACCAACCCCAGAATAAAATACTCTGACATGCAGGTTCATGCTGTGGACAAGAGCTACTGCACTGGTCTTTTCAAGTACGCCATTGAAATTCGTACGTACAACAGTTTTAACAAAAGCCTTGTGATAAATGCACTGTGGATTCAGGTGCTGCAGTGAATGAGCGTTGCAAACAACAAAGGGAGAACCACAACAGTAATGACTGGGGAAAGGGCCTCTGATGTTAGCGCAGCAAGCATACGTAAACTCTACCCAGAGGCTTGACTCCAGTCTGACACCATCAATAAATGTTAATCTTTTGACAACAGGTATCTGTACTGACAAAATATCAGACAAATCATTAAACAAAAACAGCTGCTACAGATCCTGAGAGAACATCCAACAAGCAATATCTTGGCTAACAATTCTTGTTCTCCTCCTCAGTGACGGGAGAGCATAAAGGGGATAGAAATGGTCGGCACACCACTATCCCTAAAGGTGCCTTTGGGCACTGTGTGTGTTATATTGTCCATAATTTTCACATTTCCTGGCTTCCTGCAGACCTACAGACTTCCTTTTGTTCTCAAAGATTGGGGAAGGAGGGGGTGGGGGGTCTTAGATACTTCAAATTCTCAAATTCCCTTTGTAGGGTAGATTTCCACTACTGACTTGAATGCATTGAAGAAGTATGAGCAGTTCAGAATTTCTTACTAGGATGACTAACCAAATTCAAGTGCCTTTTACATACTGAAAAGTTCTGTGTTATTCACATTACACATGTTAGGAACACAAAACTTTAAGACCTCATGGAAGAGAACAATGTAACAAACTGTTCAGAACCATCAGTATAAGGAGGCGTCAAACCATTATGTTTGTTTAAAATAGAATTAAAAATATTATAAGAAGTACACCATTCCTTATAGGTACTTTTTTTCCTCTTCTGTCTGCTATTCTAACCAGACATGGGCAAACTCATTCAGCTTTGGGAACCACTTATTTTTACTCATTCACTGTTCCTTGTTTATTTAACTGTGCATGCTACATAGGTTCTAGATAAATTTCCAGAAAAAGTATCAAGTATGCACAAGTACTATATCTGCATGATAAATTTATTGATTGTCTTATGTAGATAGGTTGTTTACCTCTATTCCCTTAACCGACGCATCCTTACAAAATATCACATTAGCCAGCTGATGTGATCGGCCAGTGACTGCCAGCCAGACAGAGAGAGGCCACAGCAGCCAGAACAGAATTACAGATTACAGGACCTGTTTATGACCTAGTGTGGACTACAGAGTTGCAAACGATGCATCATCTTTTCTGGTCAAAATTAGTGAGAGTATCAAAGAAGATACATTAACAACATCAGACCTCCAGCCAAGACAATATGCTGCACACATTTATTAAACAGAGCGATGGACTGGAAATATCTGTGAGACTTCTGCTGAGCAGATCCTGTTTAAAGAAATCCACATGGGGTTGCTGTTGCATAGCTATCAGGCATGGCCCCTAAGGCGATGGGGATGCCGGTTTTCTCACTTTTAAAAGAAACCAGTACTGGCTGTGCCACCATAGGCCATAGCAATACAGTACGATTTTTGATCAGTACACTGAACATTCAGCACAAACCACAAACTATGTGAACATAAACTATGCTATACTTTAAACTGGAATTAAACTAGCATGTCAATATTACAGCGCAATAAAAAGACATACTCAAAAAATGTCAGGCAGACTGCTATGGAACTACACCAAAATTTACACGTCAATGGTGTAGCATCTGAAGGTAGTTTATACAACGTGTGTTGCAGCTGTTATGCAACAATTTTCCTGCCATGATATCCAATACATTTATAATGCAAGGTTAAATTTCAAAGTTCATAACCAGTTTGGTTCTGTAGTTATTATAACAGAAAAAACAGAAGTCATAATGAGTCTTGATAAAAGACATCCATTTTTGAAGTTTTTCAAGTTGTTCTGACTCAATCTAACTTCATACTCATCAGAACTTTCCATATTACCTTCCCCAGACAGTACTAAACAATTGTATAACATAATAAAAAATGTCAGATTTAATCTGATTCCCAGTGCAACATGGGCATACCTTGTCATCATTTTTTAGGGCCTTATGTTCTCACATTGCAAAACAAAACAATGTTTTTAGGAGGCTTAGAACATAGTCTTTGTAATGAAAATGGTTTAATAGAGTTTCCTGCAAATTCTTTTTTTGTACAAGTGAGCTAAAAATACCCATTTTTGACATTTTTACAAAAATCGTCAACTTTGCTCTTAATTTGTAAATTGTTGAGAAGGACTACAATAATGAAATTTTATATTCAAAGAAATTCTACAGATAAATTATTACATGCAAAGTTTCAGGTTTATCTCATGATTACTTCCAGAGATATAAAAAGCTTAACTTCCATTTGTTTTTTCCAGGCATCTATTTTTTGGCTGACTTTGCTTCAAATTTATTATTATTATTTCTTTCCTTTCTCCGACGTTATGTCTGGTTAAAACTGGAAAGTGACGCGGACCTTGATCAAGCGTGACTTCCTTTTAACTGTACGGTATATGTTATATTGCATTTAGGAACTTTCGGGTAATTTAACATGTATCAATAATTACGGATTTCTGTAGTTGTATATACAAGTTTGGATGTAGCTGTATTGCATTGATGTACTGGTGGATATTGTGTGGTATGACTCCTGTAGTTGATAGTGTGATTGGTATAATGTCAACTTTATCCTGATGCCACATGTCCTTGACTTCCTCAGCCAGTTGGATGTATTTTTCAATTTTTTCTCCTGTTTTCTTTTGTATATTTGTTGTATTGGGTATGGATATTTTGATTAGTTGTGTTAATTTCTTCTTTTTATTGGTGAGTATGATATCAGGTTTGTTATGTGGTGTTGTTTTATCTGTTATAATGGTTCTGTTCCAGTATAATTTGTATTCATCATTCTCCAGTACATTTTGTGGTGCATGCTTGTATGTGGGAACGTATTGCTTTATTAGTTTAGGTTGTATGGCAAGTTGTTGATGTATTATTTTTGCTACATTGTCATGTCTTCTGGGGTATTCTGTTTTTGCTAGTATTGTACATCTGCTTGTGATGTGATCTACTGTTTCTATTTGTTGTTTGCAAAGTCTGCATTTATCTGTTGTGGTATTGGGATCTTTAATAATATGCTTGCTGTAATATCTGGTGTTTATTGCTTGATCCTGTATTGCAATCATGAATCCTTCTGTCCCACTGTATATATTGCCTTTTCTTAGCCATGTGTTGGATGCGTCTTGATCGATGTGTGGCTGTGTTAGGTGATACGGGTGCTTGTCATGTAGTGCCTTCCCCTTCCAATTTACTTTCTTCGTATCTGCTGTTGTTATGTGATCTGAAGGGATGTAGAAGTGGTTATGAAATTGCAGTGGTGTAGCCGATGTATTTATATGAGTGATTGCTTTGTGTATTTTGCTAGTTTCTGCTCATTCTATAAAGAATTTTCTTAAATTGTCTACCTGTCCATAATGTAGGTTTTTTATGTCGATGAATCCCCTTCCTCCTTCCTTTCTGCTTAATGTGAATCTTTCTGTTGCTGAATGTATGTGATGTATTCTATATTTGTGGCATTGTGAATGTGTAAGTGTATTTAGTGCTTCTAGGTCTGTGTTACTCCATTTCACTACTCCAAATGAGTAGGTCAATATTGGTATAGCATAAGTATTTATAGCTTTTGTCTTGTTTCTTGCTGTCAATTCTGTTTTCAGTATTTTTGTTAGTCTTTGTCTATATTTTTCTTTTAGTTCTTCTTTAATATTTGTATTATCTATTCCTATTTTTTTTCTGTATCCTAGGTATTTATAGGAATCTGTTTTTTCCATCGCTTCTATGGAGTCACTGTGGTTATTCAATATGTAATCTTCTTGTTTAGTGTGTTTTCCCTCGACTATGCTATTTTTCTTACATTTGTCTGTTCCAAAAGCCATATTTATATCATTGTTGAATACTTCTGTTATCTTTAATAATTGGTTGAGTTGTTGATTGCTTGCTGCCAGTAGTTTTAGGTCATCCATGTATAGCAAATGTGTGATTTTGTGTTGGTATGTTCCAGTAATATTATATCCATAATTTGTATTATTTAGCATGTTGGATAGTGGGTTCAGAGCAAGGCAGAACCAGAAAGGACTTAATGAGTCTCCTTGGTATATTCCACACTTAATCTGTATTGGCTGTGATGTGATATTATCTGAATTTGTTTGGATATTAAGTGTGGTTTTCCAGTTTTTCATTACTATGTTTAGAAACTGTATCAATTTAGGATCTACTTTGTATATTTCCAATATCTGTAGTAACCATGAGTGGGGTACACTATCAAAAGCTTTTTGGTAATCAATGTATGCGTAGTGTAGCGACCTTTGTTTAGTTTTAGCTTGATATGTCACCTCTGCATCTATTATCAGTTGCTCTTTACATCCTCGTGCTCCTTTGCAGCAGCCTTTTTGTTCTTCATTTATAATTTTGTTCTGTGTTGTATGTGTCATTAATTTCTGTGTAATGACTGAAGTTAATATTTTGTAGATTGTTGGTAGGCATGTTATAGGGCGATATTTAGCTGGGTTTGCTGTGTCTGCTTGATCTTTAGGTTTCAGATAAGTTATTCCATGTGTAAGTGTATCAGGGAATATGTATGGGTCTGCAATGTAACTGTTAAATAATTTAGTTAAGATGTGAATGTGTTGAGGTGAACTTCTTTAGCCAGAAATTTGCTATTTTATCATTTCCAGGGGCTTTCCAATTGTGCGTAGAATTAATTGCTCGGGTGACTTCATGTTGCAAAATTATCACTTCAGGCATTTGTGGTATCATCTTGTAGGAGTCTGTTTCTGCTTGTATCCACCATGCATGCCTGTTATGTTGTACCGGGTTTGACCATATGTTGCTCCATAAGTGTTCCATGTCTGTTATGTTTGGTGGATTGTCTATTTTTATGTGTGTGTTATCTATTGTTTGGTAAAATTTCTTTTGGTTTGTGTTGAATGTTTGGTTTTGTTTCCTTCTATTTTCACTTTTTTTGTATCTCCTAAGTCGTTTGGCCAATGCTTGTAATTTCTGCTTCTTTTCATCTAATTGCTCTATTGCTACTTGTTGTGAGATTTTACCTAACCTTTTTCGTTTTTTGTCTGATATTTCATTTCTTATAAATTGTGTTAGCTGTCCGATGTCTTTTCTCAGTTTTTCTATTCTGATCTGTAGCCTGTGTTGCCATGCTGGTTTTGTGGGTTTCTTCTGTGTGTTGGTTGGTTCTGATCTCTGCCTAGTGTGTATATTTAGTGTAGTGAGTGCTCCTACATAAACCAGTAGTTGTAACTCTTCCATAGTTGTGTATTCATTTATTTTGTTGTGTATGATTGTGTTGATAGTTTTTATTGTTGTTTCGACTTGTGGGTTATTTGGTGGTCTAGGCAAGAATGGTCTAATGTCTGTATTTGTGTCTTTGTATTCTATATATGTCAACTGAAATTTTTCTTCTGTATCTAACATGTGTGTCACTTCATGTTCTATTTGTGCTTGTGCTGGTGGCTGTCTTAAGATTTCGTTTTCCTCTGATTGTTTAATTGATGCGTGTTGTTCTTTGTTTGTTTGCTCTGGGATGTTTGAGTCCATTACTGTATTTTCTTCTTCTTCTAATTGCACATTATTTTGTTCCAGTATTTGTTGTACTTGTTGTTTGATGTTTTCTAATTCTGACTGGGGTATCCTGTTATTTTTTATTATTACACGGATCTGATCAGCTAGTCGTTGTTCTGTTAAAAATTTTAATTCCGGGTATCTGGTAATAAATGTTGTGTATACTTGTGATCTGTATCCAGTTGTGTTGGTTCCTAGGTTTGTTGCTTGGTAATAACAGAACATGAGGTGTCGATTAACTTCATCTGCCATCTCATCCTCTGTCTTTGTTTTCCTTCTAGGGTGGTTGCAGGAAGCATATCCTGCAAAACACCTCTATTTGGATTTAAATCATTTTCCAGTTGGCAAGCAGTGTCATTACCATTGTGGGCGGGCATAGGGTTCAAGCGTCGTCCCCGACCATGACGGCACTTGTCCGAGGCTTCTTTAGTTCTGTCCTGAACCAATTATTATTATTATTATTATTATTATTATTATTTCACTTAACAAGAGTTGTACAAGATGGCCTACTTTTGTTTCTTTCAAGAAAATATTGCCAGAGATACTGTCTCAAAGTGGACAAAAACTCAGGGATGCACTGCTGAAAGCTGAGCTAATATTTGCACAAACAATGTGGACACTCAGTGCGGCATCTGAAGGGAGTGACTGTAAATGGGAAAAGCCTTTATGGTCACTTCCATCAGCCACCACGCTGAGTGCCTGCTGTAATTTTTATCTTAATTTTATTGTAACTTTATGTGAATGGTAATTGTTTCATAATAGCATTTCTAAATTTCTCAAACTTTGATCTTTGTAGAGCTTTGGTCAGTATGTCTGCTAATTGTTCTTCCGTATTACAATATTTTATCTCTAACAAACCTTCTCTGTATTGATCGCTGACAAAGTGAAATCTTACATCTATATGTTTGCTTCGTCTAACCAACTGTCCTGATTTGATCATTTGGACAGCACTTTGATTGTCTACATGAAGAATGATTTTCACTTTTCTTCAGGTTAACTCTTGTATTAGGGTATTGATGTGTTTTATTTCTTTGGTGCATTCTGCTGCTGAAATGTATTCTGCTTCAGTTGATGAAGTAGCTGTCACACTTTGTTTCTAGGAAAACCAACTACTGGGAGCACCATTATAAAGAACTATGTATGCACTTGTACTTTTTGTGTCTCTTAAATCTTGTGCATAATCGGCATCACAATAAACATTTAAATGAGTACTGTCATATTCTTCACTTTCTTTTTTCTTATAGAAAAGACCATAATTCTTGGAACCTTGTAGATATTTAAGAGATCTTTTTACATTTTTGTAATCTCTTTTCTTGGGGTCTTCTGTGAAGCGGCTCTCATAATTTACTGTAAATCCAAGATCTGGTCTGGTTTTACATGACAAATAAAGAAGGCTTCTTATGGCTTCACGATATGCAAATTCAATGTGTTCGTTATCTTGATTTTCTTCATTTGTCTTTCTCTCTGGAGCTAATGGAGTCTTCATGGCCTTACAGTCAGTCATATTGAATTTTCTAGTACTTTCTTTGCATACTGTTCTTGGTGTAAAAACAGTCCATCCTCTGTCTTCATTATTTGTATCCCTAAGTACATATCTGGATTTTCTACCACAACCATTTCAAATTTCTTTTTAAGTTTCTTTAGTATATTTTCAATTTTCTCCAAGTCTTTTCCTATTATGATTCCATCAGCAACATGTATAGCTATGTACATTTCCTCAGTTGCATCTTTAAATATGCACTGATCTGATTTCAATTGAATTAGTCCTTCCGATTTTAGGAAATCTGCCAAAGTTTTATTCCATCTGGATGGGGCTTGTTTAAGTCCATACAGAGCTTTCTTCGAACACAGATTTTTCCAGCTTCTTTGTATATCCTTCAGGTACCTTCATAAAAATTTCTTCATCCAGTTTCCCATAGATAAATGCTGTTTTGACATCAAACACTCTCATATGGAAACTTTTCTCTGCTGCCAGTGCAAACAACAATCTCAATGAACATATATCTACTACTGGGCTGAATAATTCCTTGAAATCTATATCCCTTTCTTGTTGACAACCTCTGATAACTAGTCTGGCCTTATATTGTCCATCATCTTTAAAGATCTATTTGCTTGTTAAGATTTCTTTCCCTTTTGCTTCCTCTGGACTAACCAACTTCCATGTTTCATTCTGTTGAAGAGATCTCTTTTCTTCTTCAATTGCTTTTAACCAATTTTCTTTGTATGGACCACTCATACATTCTTCATAGGTAAGAAAAGCTGTTTCATAATCATTATATTTTACTGGTTTTTTCAAACTAGTTCTTTTCCTAAGGTTGTAGTTTCTTGTGTCTTCATTGCATGTTATTACTTCTTGATTTTCTTCTCCTTGATTTTGATGGTGTTCTATTGCATTTTCTTGACTGCTAGTATCATTTGATAGTTCACCAATAACAAGATTTTTCTGTAGAGTTTCTTTCGTCACTTTCTGCTCAAATTCAACTTCTCTTGACACAACAATATTTCTTCTTTCTGCATCAAACAGTCTGTAGCCATTTGGTGCATAACCAGCAAAAATGTATGCATTACTTCTTACATCTAGTTTCTTCAAATAGCCTAAATTTTTGGCAAAAACTCTTGATCCAAAAATCTGAAGTCTTGACAGATCTGGTCTTTTCCCAAACCACTTCTCTGCAGGTGTGGCACTTCGATGTATAGTCGGGCTTCTATTGATTAAGTATGTAGCTGTGAGCACTGCCTCTCCCCATAGCTCTTTCTTTAGTTTGCTATCGAATATCATAGCTCTTGCCTTGTTCATTATTGTCAGATTTAGTCTCTCTGCTTTCCCATTGAGCTGAGGGCTATAAGGAATACTATAGTCTAGCACAATTCCTTTTCCTTTACACCAATTCTTAAACTCATGGCTGGTGTATTCAACACCTTTTCACATCTTATTTTTGACACTTTTGTATTTAACTTATTTTCACTTTCTAACACATATTTTCTTATGAATCTTTCAGTCTCTGACTTGTATCTTAACAAGTAGGTTACACAGAAATGAGTGAAATCATCTAACACTGCCATGTAGTACCTATATCCATTAAATTTTGGGGGTTCTATCTCTCCACAGATATCAGTATGTACGATTTCAAGAGGTCTTGTTGCTCTTTCTCTCACAGTAGAAAATGGTTTTCTTGTTAATTTAGCTCTCACACAAGCTTCGCACAATTGTTCTGCTGAGCATGAACTATTAGGAACTCCTTCACACATTCTTTTGATCTTTGAAGTACAGTGTATGCCTGGATGACCTATTTTCTTATGCCATTCTTGTTTTTCTTCTTGTATCAGTAGTGATTGCATTCCTGATTTAATGTTCACTTCATACAACCCATTTCTTGTTTTTGTCCTTTCAAAACAGGTATTTCAACTTTATAGATTTGAACAGAATGTTTAGTAAATACAACTGTACAATCTTTTACAGTGATTGCATTTACAGACATCAGATTTCTGCTCAGTTCAGGAACATACATAACATCTTTTAGAACACAGTTATCTCCTACAAAGTTTCCTGTTGCAACTATTTTCATTGATCCACCTTGTTTGGCAACTTTTACAATACTATCACAATGTCTCACATTTGTTAACTTGTCCACTTCATTACACAAATGTCCTATACATGCACTATCAACAACCATGACCATATCATCTTTCTCATTGGCTTCTTGTGAAATCTTTCCGCCGGCCGCGGTGGTCTAGCGGTTCTGGCGCTGCAGTCCGGAACCGCGGGACTGCTACGGTCGCAGGTTCGAATCCTGCCTCGGGCATGGGTGTGTGTGATGTCCTTAGGTTAGTTAGGTTTAAGTAGTTCTAAGTTCTAGGGGACTTATGACCTAAGATGTTGAGTCCCATAGTGCTCAGAGCCATTTGAACCATTTTTTGAAATCTTTCCTTTGTTGCATTCATATGCAATATGTGCAGTGTATTCCATCTTCTTTTCTTCATCAACGTCTTGTTTCTTGTTTTCTTAAGTGACTAGATCTTCTTCTATGTCTTCAAAAGTGCAAAATGATAGTCTTTTGCGGTCTTTTTCTTAAAATAACAATCTTCTTCTTTGTGGTTTGTCCTTTTTCAATGAGGACAGGGCTTGAAAGGTCTCAATTTCAGTTCTTGAATTTTATTTTTACTTTTAAAGTAACACTCTTCTTCTTTGTGATTATTCCTCTTGCATATAGAATAGTGTTCTTTCTTCTCAGGCTTCTCGCATTCTCTCGCAAAATGTCCACGACCACCACCATTTTTACAAATTATATCTTATTTTTGTTAAACCCAACATCAAAGGCAATACTCGCTTCTTGATTACTGTTTCTCA
Organism: Schistocerca nitens; assembly: GCF_023898315.1. Lineage (NCBI taxonomy): Eukaryota > Metazoa > Arthropoda > Insecta > Orthoptera > Acrididae > Schistocerca > Schistocerca nitens. Next base: position 385,430,751 of record NC_064614.1, on the reverse strand, counting down.
GTCATTCCTCTTCTCTTATAAGCCCTGCAATTAGATTTTCCATAGTCTTCTCACCGCTGGGTGACAAATCCCACGCTGGAGAACAGTGTTTGTATTCTTCTGGCAAAATAGACAATAACTTAGGTATGATCACAATATCTGTCATCTTTTCTGACTGGAGATGATTCAGTTCAAATACTATATTCTGTAGTGCACTTATATGTCTCTGGTTTTATCGTACTTGAAACTACAAAATTCTTCAAGGAACTGCTGAGTTCTTTGAGACGCATCTCTTTTATAAATTGCTTTAAGTTTATCATACATTGCCTTGGAAGTTTAACAACACAACACATGTGGCTTTACCTTTTTCTCAATTGTTCTCATTATAAAATGCTTTGCCTTGCTGTCCATTTTCTGCCATTTTTCTGTTTTTCTAAAGTTTTGCAATTTTCCAGTGTTTCAGTTCAACCCACAATATCACACAGGTCTCGCGTATTAAATAATATTCTAATTTCAACATACCACAGATTGAATGTTCTACTATCTTTAAGCACTTGTATTTCACGAAATTCTTCGTTTTTTTGAAACATCTTTAACTATCTTTAAATGTTTTTCTTCCTTATTCATGCCTTCTATTTTTAGTTTTTCTATTTTCTTATTGCTCTGGGCCCATAACCTGCTGTGATTTTTATCTTAATTTTATTGTAACTTTATGAGAATGTAATAACACACATACATAGACACAAAGTAGAAAAACACGATACACACTTGATATGTTGCTATGTCAAGCTACCTTACAGATATATTTTATTTTTATATAAACTCTTAGATGTTAAGCACTATTCTTTTAAGCACATACAGTAAACATTGTATTTTACTTGCTCTGCACCTTTCAACAGTGTCAACTTTGTTTGCGCATACAGTATGGGATCAAAGAAATAATTGTATCTTCCCATATATTGAATTGCTATGGCTGTATTTCTGTATATATTAAACTGGTTACCACGAAATTCTACCAATGTCTATTGGGAACACGTGCAAATGTTCATACAAATTTTATCAAAATCCATTATGGTCATGCAAGGACCTGTAGACCACTTTAAATGGAATGACCCCAATAGTGAACATCTCACTGAAATCAATTTGGAGAACACAAATGTTAATCAGACCATTTCCAGCTTTTATCATTTCAAAGAAGGGATTTTCCTTACTTCTGATAAAACAGTGGATAAGGAAATTTGCTAATCTGTTCTGCAACATTTTGACAACATTATCTATAGAACCCTCTTGCAGCACTTTAACTACTCTTCCTGTCTCATTATTCCACTGATACCAGCTGATGAGTTTTGCTGAACAATGAAGCAATGAGTTCAGGAATTCTTCATACTGCTTTATATTTCCACATTTCTGGAATGAGGCAAATAGCTTTTTGAAAAATGTTTTGGAATTCCTATTTTTCATTAGCAAAAAAATCAAATGTACATGTGTAAAAGCATTTTTGGCAACTGTGATATGCTATAAAATAGTTTTTTTCCATCAGAATTTTTGTTAAGTCATAGCAAATCAAAAACTAGTTACTACAATTTTTATTTTATCAAATATAAAATTATGGTTGTAGGGCAAACTTTTCCATTTAATTTGTTACAGATTTAACAATACTTGATTTCCTTAAACTATTTTAAAATGTAAAAATTATCTCCAAATATTATTTGAAATTGTATATTGAAGGTGTATATACAATTTATTGAAAAGAAAAATTTTGTAACAAAATATAACGTACCAAAAGTCATCAGTTTCTTCTTCTATTTGAGTAAACATTTGTCCGTTGTTTTTTCAGCAAAAACGTAATTAATATGTAACATTATGATGCGAAGTATTGTATAACGTGAAGTACCGTGTAACTTCAGGAATTATACATTATGACTTTTGAATTTTCATGGAATGACCAATGAGGAAAACATCCATTATATGTATTTAAAGCTGGTCTGAAGTAGTAGCATAGCACAGAATCTCAAGATGGAGGTAGTTATACTGGTTGTGGCAAATTGGTCCGCATTCAATGATAATTTTATAAGTACTAAGTGTCTTTTTTGTTGCAAAAATGTGGTAAAAGGAATCTGAATAATGCCCAACATTCCAGAAATTGTATCATTCCAAAAGTTTCTCGCGAGTGGACAGAGAGAAAATAGTGTGCGATTGTGGAGGAAAATGTACCGGTCATGAATCAGCAGTTCAAATGTGCATCAAAGGAGTAGAACTTTCTGTGACAGGATCACTCCTAAGTGAATTAATGGACTCAAAAAGTTACGTGAAAATGCTTGAAGATTTGCTAAGGGATATTACTCAAACTCCTGTGAAGTCAACAAATGTTGAGGTGTCTGAGATCAGTGAGTACAAAAAAACTTTATATCCCATGCCTAAATGGACGAACCGTCATGTGCTGCCAATTAACAAATACGATAGTTTGATGCCAAATATAACAAATTCAAAGATTATTCAGAACGGAAAATTAATAATGGAGGTAAATAATAAATGCAAGAGCAACACAGAACAGAAAAATAGTGAGGACTGGATTACAAATGCTAGTGTACACATCCACAAAACAAGAAGGAAGAATGAAGTACGGAGCATACCCCACCGACTGGCAATGCTAGAAAAAGGACCCCAGTACTCTCGTATCAGACTACTAAGAAATCTGCCTAAAAACCTGCAAGATAGTGTACCTGACAATGACTTTCCAAAGAAACGTAAAGACTATCTCATTGAAAAAGAGTTTTACAGTGTTGCAGAATACTTATGCCGTTAAATTTGTATATATTTTTATTCATTATCAATTATATAAAAATGTAAGCTAAAGGTGTAGAAAAATAAGTGATAATGAATATTAATACTTTGACATGTCCTATCTTACACGTACATTTACTGTACACAATGTAACCTTACAGGATCAAATAAAATTCAATTCAATTCAATTCAACCACTCCCATCACTAGATGCAGCGAATAAACATTCATTCACTATACGTGCAGTAAACAAGACAAAAGCAATTAGTAGTGACAAGGAAACACTATGTGAAGACCTGATGAATAACAGTGAATCTGTATATACTCCGACAGTCATGGTAGAGGAATCACAAACATCTTAAAATTTGATCATCATGTTAACACCACTAGTCTCGTTAAATCAGGAGCTCCTATATGTGAAATCATCAAGAACTGCTCCAATAACAAACATTCCACAGTTCTAATAGCATGTGCAAATGATGTTCATAAAAAGGATCTTAAAGGAGCAACAAGATGCCTAAGAAAAACAATAATGTTATTGGAAAATCAAAACACGATAGTGGTAGGAATCCCGCACAGATTTGACCTTCAAAATTTCTCCTGTGTAAACAAGGAGACAGTACAATAAAATCTGCAGAGCCTTTCAGAAAACATTCTTTCTCCGCACAGGGGATATGCACCGTGATCTCTTCATCAGACATGGTCTGCATCTTAATGGTAGAGGAAAAATTGCCACCTGTAATAAAATCATGACAATTATGAAGACTATTCACGATACATTTAGTTCAACTGCCATTCCTCTATCTCAGAAACTCACAACCGTTCCACAAAATGCTAACCAGTTTCATAAAGTGTAGTGATGTATCCCAAACCTCAAAAACAGAACCAACAGATCACTCAGAGATTGACAGTACATATAGAGTCAACAGCAGATACCATAGAAGGAATATGTTGCAGGAAAAGTTATGCTAGTACCCTAAAAACAGCAGCACCAGTTCCAGCCTCTCCAGTGGAAATAAGTAAGGAAAAACCAGCACCAGTTGCAATGTCTAATGAAGTGAGCCAAAGGAAAAAAAAGCAACGAATAATGGAAACTACATCAATAACAACAGAGGCAACAGGAGGCACCTGTCTCCTTAACAAGAGAAGAGTCTCACCACCAGCCCATCTGAAGGATTTTTTTTTATTATTAACTGGTGTGAAGAAAAAACTGAGGTAAGAAATCTATGAAAATCTGTACTTATCAAACAATGGAAAAATCCAGGATGGAATGTAACAATATTATGAGAAGGAAAATTGCTACTCACCATACAGCAGAGATGCTGAGTCGCATCATTCCAATGACTGCTTCACAGCCTGTGCCATATGGATCCTTCCCACCAACACCAGCTTTTCTGAATTGTGCAGGTGAGAACTTTCCCTGGAATACATCCTATATTCCTATAACCCTCCTGTCCTCAACCTTCGTTAGTTGCGGTCCTCAACCATCCAGCCCCTTCCCTGCTCCCATTCCAGCACTGTACAGCCGTCATTCCACTGCCACCACACCCAGTCCTCTCCCCCCCCCCCACCCCCAACCCCCCACTTCCCCTCCCCACACCAACATTCCCCTGCCCGCTGCCTAACCTGTAGCATTTTACTGTCCACCATCCCCACCATACTATCTGACCCCCTCACCACCCCAGCCTCCTCCTTATCTCCACCCAGTCGCCACTCCCATCATGCACTGGTGCTGCTGCTCACAGTGTGGTTACAGTTGCCTGAGATTGCAGTTTTGTGTGTGTATGTGTGTGTGTGTGTGTGTGTGTGTGTGTGTGGTTGACAAAGGCCATTGGCTGAAAGCTTTAAGTATGAAACTCTTTTTGTTGTGCCTATCTGCGACTCAGCATTTCCACTATATGGTGAATAGCAACTTTCCTTGTCATAATATTGTTACAGAATCTGTGCTTAGATAAAGGAAAGTGAAAAAAATTATTTAATGCATTGGAATATAAATGGTCTGAAGGCAGATAGTATCAAAATTGAAAAAATGCAAATTATCTGCAATCGAAGGAAAAATATCAGTCATCTGTTTAAATGCGCATTGGTTAACTAGTGACTACATAAAACTGTAGATAAACTGGAACATTTCAACATAGCAAGCAGCTTCTGTGGAAAAGAAAGATCCCATGGGGACTCGTGCATATTTCTCGATACCTGCATAACATATGAAATAAAGACAGATTTTGATTATTTAAATGAGGAGTGCTCCTTTGAAAGTAGTTGTGTTGAACTAAAAGACATGAACACAACAGTCATGTCAATTTACAGAATCCTAGGAAGTGCTGTAACTAAAACTTTCTTGTCCAAACTCCAGTATCTTCTTCATAAACTTAAGAAAGAAAGGAGGAAAAATATCATCATAGCAGCTGATTTTAATGTAAATGTGATTAGGTCAAGACAGTGGCTCAAAACAGTTTGTCAACATAATTCAGAACTCTGGTTTTAAAATAAATTTTTATGAATTCACTAGAGAAAATGTCAATTCAGTTACTTGTATAGACAACATCTTAACAAACTGTGTTCGACAATGAAAACAAGTCCTGTTTACACTTTGCAATTACTGACCATTCTGCAGTGTTTATTCAGCTGCCAGAAAAAAATAAACCAAATGTTTAGAAAGGTTTTATGAAAAGAGACTTTAGTAAAAATAGCTTGAACCTATTCCGTGACAAGGTAGATGCAGTGAAATGGCCCATAAATAATATTGTGTCAAGTACTGAGAACTTTGATACTTTTCTAAGAAGTTTTCTAGAGGAATACAATGAATCATTCCCATCTAGGATCTGGCACCAAAATGTTAAAAGTAAACTGAACTGGATTACTCCAGACTTAAAACTGCCAAAAGAATGTCAAATTATAAGTTCATTTTAGGACATAATAAATCAGAATTAGGTACAACAATTAACCACCAGGAAATTTCAAAAATCAAACAAAACAACGATACTACTTCAAACCCTGCTAAAATAGCTCAATGTTTTAATAAGTTTTTCATAAATGTAACAAAATCTGATGTAAATGCGACCACTTATCAAAACAGTGTGAATTTAGAAGAATAGTGTCCCCTTGTGCATTTTGTTAAGTCTCAGCCGAAGGTGTAAAAAAAACTGCTATTTTGTCCTAAAAAAATATATAAATATGCTGCAGGGTGGGATCAAATACCAACCAAAAGCAATTAAATTTGTAAGGTCAATGGGGTTTCCGATCCCACCTGTCTGCTTTAACCAGTGACGTAAGGGTGTTGTGGTGTGCGACGTCATTATGATGCGGAGTTCAGCTTATGTGTTTGTAGATACCGTCTTCTTGTGTTACGGCATTCCGTTTAGTTTGAGTTGGTTGCTTTTCAATAGGTGTTATTGGTTTGCTGTTTGGGGTGCAGTAAAACGTATAATTTGTGTGGCTTTTTTTGTTAGGTACAGATATGACTATGAAATACAAAGGCACAAGGTTGCGTGTGGAGATGAACAAGGACATGATGTGTTTGATCAAGTTTCTCCAGATGTTCAGACTGTTAGTAGAGACTGTGAAATGTAAAGTGTGCAGGGAAAACATGAGGTTGGCGAGAGTTCCAGCACCTTTGGTGCTCCATCAGGCACAGTACCTGGTTCTAGAACTCTAGGTTGGCCACGAGAGAGATTGTTTTCATGACTTACTGTTTTTGCTACACATCCTCTATCAGTTTTTGTGCGTTTGAGACTGGAGTGAGGGAGAGGATGGTTTTAGAGTGGTTTTCTTTTTGTAGGGAAGGGTGTTCAGAATATATGAAGTGTAGGGATAAGTTGGGTAGGCCGGAGGTGGTGGTCGAGATAGACGAATCTCAAGTTTGGCAAGAGGACATATGGGAGGGATAAGTCTTCGGTTGCTTTATGGGTGTGGGGGGCTGTTATTTCGGGGAGGGGGGGGGGGGTATGAGGATTGTGTCTCAGGATTTTGTAGGGGCGTACTAAGAGGGAATTGGTGGGGTTAATTGAAGAGTATATATATAGAGGAGGGGAGTACCATGGGGTTGGGGAAGAGGGTTATGATTATTTAGTTGTAAACCATAGTTTAGAGTTAAAAAATTATGAAACTGAGGCATGTACCGAAACAATAGAGGGGTTTTGGGTGGCAGTTAAATCAATCATAGGGGCGGGGAGGGGGGGGGGGGGAAGAGGAGCTCTTCTAACCTGCAACCTCATTTACATAAGTATTGCTGGCGGAAGAGCATCCCTGGGGAGTATTGTATTTTTTACGTTTTACTTGAGGGCAGTTAGTAAAATGGACCAGTGTGGTTAAGGGGGTCTTGTATGCAGCGGTGTGCGGTGGGGGGTAATAGTTGTGGATTTAGGTGGGGGGTTTGTTTTATGATTATATTGCAGAGAATCTGTTTTGTTGCAGTTGGTTTTGAGCTGTAATGTGTGATTGAGTTTCATTTATTTTGTGTTTTTTATTTTTTGATGGATTTTTTTGGGAGGGGGAGGGGCGGGGGAGAAGTTTGGAGAGGGGGTTGGTGTTGGTAGGTTGGGGTGGTTTGGGAGGGTGGCTAACTAGTGTGTAGCGCAGGAATTTGTTTGTGGTAAGTATTTGTTTTTTTGGGTCTATTGTTCCTGAGTTGTGATGTTTTGTGTGGGTTTTGATGTGTTGTGGGTTCGGTTTTATTTATCGCAGTTGTAGGTGTTTGTTTTTTGATATCATTAGCTGTGGTTGACCTCTATATGTTAAGGGAAGTGTCGGATTCCAATTTTTGTTGTCGTAGATATGTGTGTTTTGGTATTGTCAGCTGTGGTTGACCTATATAGGTTAAGGGAAGTGTGATTCCAATTTTTGTTATTTTAGGTGTTGGTTTTGTGGCATCAATAGTTGCGGTCTGATTCTAATTTTTGTAGTTGTAGGTTTTTATGTTGTGGTACTGATCAAATGCGGAAGGTGAAGGGAAGTGACCAATTCCTGTGAATTTTGCGGATGTAGTGGAATGTGGGAATTTTGCGTTGTTTTTCACAGTTCTTTTGTCATCGTCTTGTGTGGTTTGGGATCATTGTGTGCATTTTTATATGTTTATATTTAGCTTGCTCCCACCATAAAACTCCCAATGTCCTGCGCCTGTCCCATTAGTTTGATTGTATTTTTGGAGAGAGATGTTATTGTTATATTTATATGTATTTTCATGTTTGTTGTCACGTTTGGGTAGTGACGTCATAGGCGCCATTTCGAGATGTGGAGAATGGTCATTTCCCCCATATTGATGACATCATGGGTCAAAGCAGCCGGGTGGAATCGGGTGCTTCTGTAATCCCAATTTGTATATGATAAAAAAGCACACCCTCTGTCCGCAATAATCAATCAGTCATATGAGCAAGACAACCTCTCTGGTGTGCTAAAGTATGCAGAGGTAAAACCACTACACAAAAAGAAGGATCAAGAGAGGATATGGGAATTACTGCCCCTTCTCTATCCTCCCAGTGCTATCCAAAGCATTTGAAAAAATAACTGCAGTCCAGATAACAAATTTTATTATGAAACATGGTGTTGTTCTTAAAAACCAATATGGGTTCCAAAATGGGAAAAGCACCACAAGTGCTATTGAGAATTCATTGAAAAAAATCTGCAAATCACTAGACAAAAGCAACAAAGCAGCAGGTATCTTCTGCAACCTTACAAAGGCATTCGATTCTGTGAATTACTTCATACTGCTTCATAAACTAAGACAGATAAGTCATCAGACAAAATGCCCTGCAGTGGCTCAAGTCTTATCTGACAAACAGGAAACAAAGGGTAATCGTAACATCTAATACCATAAATTATTCATTTCAGTGCGATACAATATCAGAAGGAGTCCCTCAAGGCTGAATTTTGGGGCCAATATTGTTTCTCTTTTACATAAATGATTTACCTCTTAATACTAATGCCCAGCCAGTCATGTTTGCTGATGATACTTCTGTACTCCTTGAAAAACAAAATTTGGAAGAAATTCCAGATGGTGTTATAAACACACTAAACAACCTAGATACATGGTTTCAACAAAATGGCCTTAAACTTAACTTTTCAAAGACCTTGTTTACACAATTTAGAGTCAAACAACCAAAAATCAGTGACATTAGCACTGTACATAAAAATCAAGTTGTGGACAAAGCTTAGTCCATTAAATTCTTGGGACTAAACATGGATAAAAATTTAACCTGGCAAGCACATATAGATTATTTAACTACAAAATTAAACAGCCATGCCCTTGCAATGCATATGACCTAACCTGCAGGAAAGTGGTGTACCACTTTTAATCCATAATTAGAAATGATTTAATTTTCGGGAAAATTTTATATATATATATTGGCCGTGCACCAAGGCATGTACACGATCAAAGGCAGAGCCACATGTGAAAGCACCCACGTGATTTACCAACTGACCTGCCTACACTGTGATGCATTGTATGTGGGAATGACCAGCAACAAACTGTCCATTCGCATGAATGGACACAGGCAGACAGTGTTTGTTGGTAATGAGGATCACCCTGTGGCTAAACATGCCTTGGTGCACGGCCAGCACATCTTGGTACAGTGTTACACCGTCCGGGTTATCTGGATACTTCCCACCAACACCAACCTATCCGAACGCCGGAGATGGGAACTTGCTCTTCAATATATCCTCTCTTCCCGTTACCCACCAGGCCTCAATCTCCGCTAATTTCAAGTTGCCGCCACTCATACCTCACCTGTCATTCAACATCATCTTTGCCTCTTCACTTCCGCCTCGACTGACATCTCTGCCCAAACCCTTTGTCTTTAAATATGTCTGCTTGTGTCTGTGTCTGTGTGGATGGATTTGTGCGTGCGAGCGGGTGTGTGCCTGTCCCTTTTTCCCCCCAGGGTGGGTCTTTCCGCTCCCGGGATTGGGGTGGCTCCTTGCCCTGTCCCTTGGGACCCGCATCCTTTCGTCTTTCCCTCTCCTTCCCCTCTTTCCTGGTGGGGCGGTGGTTTGTTGCGGAGGCTTGAATTTTGTGTGTGTGTTTGTGTTTGTTTGTGTGTCTGTCGGCCTGCCAGCGCTTTCGTTCGGTGGGTCGCATCGTCTTTGTTTTTGGGGGAGAGTGTGGGGAGTCATTCCGGTCCCGCGCAGGCAGACATATTGTGTCTGTGTGTGTGCGGATGGATGTGTGTGTGCGTGCGAGTGTATACCCGTCCTTTTTTCCCCCTAAGGTAAGTCTTTCCGCTCCCGGGATTGGAATGACTCCTTACACTCTCCCTTAAAACCCACATCCTTTCGTCTTTCCCTCTCCTTCCCTCTTTCCTGATGAGGCAACAGTTTGTTGCGAAAGCTTGAATTTTGTGTGTGTGTTTGTGTGTCTATCGACCTGCCAGCGCTTTCGTTCGGTAAGTCACATCATCTTTGTTTTTTTTATACACACACACACACACACACACACACATATATATATATATATATATATATATATATATATAAATTAATAGAGGGAAACATTCCACGTGGGAAAAATATATCTAAAAACAAAGATGATGTGACTTACCGAACGAAAGCGCTGGCAGGTCGATAGACACACAAACAAACACAAACACACACACAAAATTCAAGCTTTCGCAACAAACTGTTGCCTCATCAGGAAAGAGGGGAAGGAGAGGGAAAGACGAAAGGATGTGGGTTTTAAGGGAGAGGCTAAGTAGTCATTCCAATCCCGGGAGCGGAAAGACTTACCTTGGGGGAAAAAAGGACAGGTACACACTCGGACACACACACATATCCATCCACACATATACATCTACATCTACAGACACAAGCAGACATATTTAAAGACAAAGGGTTTGGGCAGAGATGTCAGTCGAGGCGGAAGTGAAGAGGTAAAGATGATGTTGAATGACAGGTGAGGTATGAGTGGCGGCAACTTGAAATTAGCGGAGATTGAGGCCTGGTGGGTAACGGGAAGAGAGGATATATTGAAGAGCAAGTTCCCATCTCCGGAGTTCGGGTAGGTTGGTGTTGGTGGGAAGTATCCAGATAAGCCGGACGGTGTAACACTGTGCCAAGATGTGCTGGCCGTGCACCAAGGCATCTTTAGCCACAGGGTGATCCTCATTACCAACAAACACTGTCTGCCTGTGTCCATTCATGCGAATGGACAGTTTGTTGCTGGTCATTCCCACATAGAATGCATCACAGTGTAGGCAGGTCAGTTGGTAAAACACGTGGGTGCTTTCACATGTGGCTCTGCCTTTGATCGTGTACACCTTCCGGGTTACAGGACTGGAGTAGGTGGAGGTGGTGGTGGGAGGGTGCATGGGACAGGTTTTACACCGGGGACGGTTACAAGGATAGGAGCCAGAGGGTAGGGAAGGTGGTTTGGGGATTTCATAGGGATGAACTAACAGGTTACGAAGGTTAGGTGGACGGCGGAAAGACACTCTTGGTGGAGTGGGGAGGCTGTCATGAAGGATGGATCTCATTTCAGGGCAGGATTTGAAGAAGTCGTATCCCTGCTGGAGAGCCACATTCAGAGTCTGGTCCAGTCCCGGAAAGTATCCTGTCACAAGTGGGGCACTTTTGTGGTTCTTCTGTGGGGGATTCTGGGTTTGAGGGGATGAGGAAGTGGCTCTGGTTATTTGCTTCTGTACCAGGTCGGGAGGGTAGTTGCGAGATGCGAAAGCTGTTGTCAGGTTGTTGGTGTAATGGTTCAGGGATTCCAGACTGGAGCAGATTCGTTTGCCATGAAGACCTAGGCTGTAGGGAAGGGACCGTTTGATGTGGAATGGGTGGCAGCTGTCGTAATGGAGGTACTGCTGCTTGTTGGTGGGTTTGATGTGGACGGACGTGTGAAGCTGGCCATTGGACAGGTGGAGGTCAACGTCAAGGAAAGTGGCATGGGATTTGGAGTAGGACCAGGTGAATCTGATGGAACCAAAGGAATTGAGGTTGGAGAAGAAATTCTGAAGTTCTTCTTCACTGTGAGTCCAGATCATGAAGATGTCATCAATAAATCTGTACCAAACTTTGGGTTGGCAGGCCTGGGTAACCAAGAAGGCTTCCTCTAAGCGACCCATGAATAGGTTGGCGTACGAGGGGGCCATCCTGGTACCCATGGCTGTTCCCTTTAATTGTTGGTATGTCTGGCCTTCAAAAGTGAAGAAGTTGTGGGTCAAGATGAAGCTGGCTAAGGTGATGAGGAAAGAGGTTTTAGGTAGGGTGGCAGGTGATCGGCGTGAAAGGAAGTGCTCCATCGCAGCGAGGCCCTGGACGTGCGGGATATTTGTGTATAAGGAAGTGGCATCAATGGTTACAAGGATGGTTTCCGGGGGTAACAGATTGGGTAAGGATTCCAGGCGTTCGAGAAAGTGGTTGGTGTCTTTGATGAAGGATGGGAGACTGCATGTAATGGGTTGAAGGTGTTGATCTATGTAGGCAGAGATACGTCCTGTGGGGGCCTGGTAACCAGCTACAATGGGGCGGCCGGGATGATTGGGTTTGTGGATTTTAGGAAGAAGGTAGAAGGTATGGGTGCGGGGTGTCTGTGGGGTCAGGAGGTTTATGGAGTCAGGTGAAATGTTTTGCAGGGGGCCTAAGGTTCTGAGGATTCCTTGAAGCTCCGCCTGGACATCGGGAATGGGGTTACCTTGGCAAACTTTGTATGTGGTGTTGTCTGAAAGCTGACGCAGTCCCTCAGCCACATACTCCCGACGATCAAGTACCACGGTCATGGAACCCTTGTCCACCGGAAGAATGACGATGGATCGGTCAGCCTTCAGATCACGGATAGCCTGGGCTTCAGCAGTGGTGATGCTGGGAGTAGGATTAAGGTTTTTTAAGAAGGATTGAGATGCAAGGCTGGAAGTCAGAAATTCCTGGAAGGTTTGGAGAGGGTGATTTTGAGGAAGAGGAGGTGGGTCCCGCTGCGACGGATAATCTGCTTCCACCACATCGCTTAAAACTCTACCAACAGATACTCCAGTGCATGGAAATGAAAATTTAAAATAAACTCACAGGTAGAGATGTACTGAGGATTGAGGTAGATTCACTGAAGAGAAAACTATATGATCTCCTGGTGGAAACATGATACTATTCAACTGCGGAATTTATGAATGATGAAATCATCATTTGAATAGTGTGACTGTTTAATATTATAGCATTGTATACAATATTGTACATAATGTATTGTTACATCATAAGAAAAACAATTTAATAATATTACTATGTCCAATATCAACCTGTACTGGTAAAAAGTAGTGTTAGGGAATTAAGTATATCATATGGGTAAAAACTGATGTTTTTCCTATACAGCATGATCGGATGATCTGTAAATGTATGTTAAGAAACGAATAAAATACAAATAGGCCACAAAAGTAACACCAAGTGCTGTAGTCTTCTTGCTAAACTTAAATATTTATTTGTAAAATAGGAAAGCAGTTCTGAAAATATGAGCATGGAAAGCATTTCAGTGAAAGAGAATTTAGGTGTTACGAAGTATTCTTCAAAGGTATTTTCCTGGGATGTAGCCTTGTACACAACTGGCACGTGGATGAGAAGCAGTTTAGACAAAATAAGGCAAGATTCTGACATGCACACAACACTGAAGATTACTTGATAACTAATGAGGAAGCATTGTATCGATCTGGGAAGAAAAGAAATTTATGGTATATCTTGAGTACAAGAAGGTATTGCTAATAGGACACATCCTGAGGCACCAAGAAAGTGTCACTTTGGTAATAGCGCAAAGTACAACGTTGTGGAAAGGGAGTGGAGGACAGTGTCCATATAAGAAGACAAATGCTCAACAACTAAGCATATTAAAATACTTGTAGGCTACTGTAAACATGCAAGATGAAGAGATTTGGACAGGATAAATAAACATGCATCAACCCGGTATTCGGTCTGAAGACCACACCACCATTTGTAAACACACTGTGTAGGCCAACCTATTCCTTTATGTGCTATAACGTCATACAAGTGCAACAATATTAAGCTGAGTATGGACATAAATGAATACTTTCTATGAAACTCATCATACAGGTACTGTGACATTCAAAATCATATCATTCAGAATCATATTGGAGACATAAATGTGCGCTTATGCTTGACATCTAAAACCTCCATTAGCGAATTCCACAGCTACCAAGTCGTGCCACTTTACTATAAAACATTTATGTTAGGTACTTACTTTCACTCTGTCGTTGCGAATCTTTTCTATAAATTCTGTCCGTTCATCCGACGTTGACTTTTTCAATTCTGACTTGTTTACTGATTCATGTGTTGTTTTCAGTTTCTTTGACGGACTGCCAGACGACATTTTCACCACGATTTCTGAAACGGCTGAATTGGTACGAATTACTAACAATGAGCGGACAGAAAGGTTGTAATTGTACATGCCCCTTCCACATAATTTCAACAATAACAATGACTTATGGCCAAGAGCAATAGTGTTTGGTCTTAGGATCTCTCATGCGAGCTTATTCCCGGTGCCCATCACCTTAAGATTATATAAACAATTCCACGTGCTATTTGTTGGTTCTGTTTCTGTCATGCGCAGCGCCAAATTTTATAGAGAAAAATTAACCTGAATATCCGAGCCACACTTCCCAAGCATATGATTTGTTTTTGTGTTAAGGTGTTTTGTCTGCAAAACAAAACCGAAGTATGTTTTCTTTACATAAATAAATATTAATAACAAACCTTACGAACACAAACCCACTTACGCAATTTCACGCTTCGTGCTTCTGTTTATGACGTCATTAGAAAAAATGGAATTATGGGATGTCAGTACGCTATCATTGTTTTATCGTTTCGTTCTCCTGATGGAATTGAGTGTTATGCTAGAGGACTGGTTCTTGTCAACACACCTTCAAGACAAGTTTTACGACAGAAAAAACGGATCTGTATCTACTGAAAAAGGGAACGAAGTTATTTCTTAAAGAGGAGAAATATGTGTTCCAGATTTTTATTGTCGGTTTTGTGAGGTTATGAGGTCCCAAGTGATCGGTAATTATGTACTCGGAGTATTGGACTGTGTGTTCGTAGATTCAAAGTCTCGACAATATCTTATTCTTATAAATCATTTCATGCTGTAAACCACTGTTCGAAACGTTAATTTACAAACCAGTATCAACCAACCAATCATGGCGAGGGAGGTCACGTGGTACAGGTCGTCGTGGCGTTTTAGCTTTCAGCTGCTCCGAGAGGCAGCTGCAGGTCGGCTGCTGTGATGGGAGGACAGAAGTGTCGCGAAATCTCTTTGTTTTTTTATCTGTTTAAATATTGATTTAGATGTCTCTTGGAGCACCTTAGAACGTTCCGTAAAATGACCATAATAGTTTTTTTGATAGATACCTCAGCTTCTATGAATCAAAGAGCTTATTTAGGTGGACGCCCAACCTTACTCGATGTTGCTAAAGGCGCTGTAGAGACATTCGTTAAGGTACGTTTCCCCTTGTAAACAAATTATTCCTCACGTAGCGGTAACTCGAATTTCAGTAAATTTTATTGTCTCCAGGTACGTCAAAGATCTCCAGAAAGTAGAGGTGACAGATACATGCTATTAACGTTTGAAGAACCGCCTTCAAATATAAAGGTAAGAAAAAGGAAATATTATCACTTAGCAAAATCGTATATCGCTAGTTTTTGCATGCTGTTGCTCTACGTGAAAGTGGTTTGCCTTTGATGAGTGGGTACATGTTGTCAAAATTTTTCAGACTCAACTTGACATCCGTATTCTAACTTGTCGTATCATTGCATCTTTGAACGTTGATATTCTCTGTAATTGAATGAGATGGGCATTTGTTCTCACCGGGATGCGAAGGGGAGTTGTTTTCTGCTGTAAACAAATTGAAATTTTGCTCGAAACGCAGTTGTTAAGTTTATTATACAGTCTGTTTTCGCTGTCAAATAATAGACGGGGAAAACATCAAAAATCGTCATTTGTATTGCAACAGCGCTCCCTGCATAAAAAATATTCAATTTTTTTCATCGGTGTTGGACTGTATTTGAACGATTGTATTCATTAGAAGAAAGCTCTGCGGTTTATCTGATAGGGAATAATTAGATCTTAGGTTATTTTTCCAACAAATCTATAACATTGGTAACCCATAATGACTGGTGTATGCATTTATCAACATAAAACGTGTGGACATGTAAATTTTAAGTGTGTTAAAGTGTTGAGATAAAATGATAAAAGAACTGTCTGTTTTTCCTGTATGCACACCCCATAAAAAAATCATAAAATTAGATATTTGGGATCAGCAGTACGACATATACAGAAGGCCCAACTTATTAAATGTAAACATTGTTACTCTGTTATGGGCTACTGCCCAGCCATTGTTAAGGTTTAAAGTTTATGGACCTTCAACATAGGTGTTGGAACTAATGTCAAGGCAGTTTTATTTACATGTAGACTTGTACTCTTTGAAGAACATAAGAGGGGTACTTCTTTGTGTACTGTATGTTTGTTTCTTTTTGTACCATTCACAAATGTAGTAACTGAAGAATGACTGTTCATTGTGAGCCTTATTTTCCTTCTGCTGGCAACATGATCTCTATATATGGTGCTAAAAAATGTGCTTAGTGTTTTTCCGTGAAATAAAAATCTTGATTTTGAGGAGGTTCTAATAAGGTGTATTCATTCATTCATTAATCTGTCCATTGACAGTTTTCATAGTCTAGGTGTAGTCAGGACATGGGCCCTAAACAATTTGTACATACAAGTTAATATAACACGGACAAGTCTGATTTAGTCCAAATGTAATTCATCACCATTGTATAAACATGTATAGCATCTTTTCATTGAGTGTCTACTAGATTTATCAACATGTCATTTTGTCATGAGGCTTGTTAGCTTGAAATAACCATTCACACTACCGTTTGTGTATGGTTGATATCCCTTGATAGAATGAGCTGATATGTGTCCAACAGATTTGAGCAGTATTCTTGTAAGACCATGAAATTTTTTGCATGCAGTTTCTTTTATAAACAAAACAGTGGTTTCCTGGAAAGCTAACAATGAATTATAACCTGCTCTTTGCATTACTGTTAGTTTATGTGGGTGTTCCGATAGTGTGTATGTCTGTTCAATAAACATACACTCCCGAATATTAGTATGAAATAACTGCCTTTAGTTGTGACTTGTTAATGCTGTAGTCAAAGGATAACTGTAGCCTGAAAAAAAAGCTGGAGACCACATTACGAAATAGGTCATTAGTCAATAACATGAACACTACTACAGTCCTCACTGCTACATCAGGTATTACTTCTGTCAACAAATGATGTAAAATTAAGAGTCCGCAATCATAATTACACCAGACAATGTAATACTCAGTCTTTATTGCTTTTTTGTGATAGGAACTGGTTTTAAAGTTTCCTATACAATAAAAGGTGATCATCATGGGGTATTATACTGCTCTGTGTGTGTGTGTGTGTGTGTGTGTGTGTGTGTGTGTGTGTGTGTGTAAAAAGACTCAATTTAGAACAAGATAAGTGATCAGTTTTTATTGTCAAAAGTAATAACACATTCACTCTTAATCATACACGCATAGGCGTTGTCAGCATCTTTGCATGGATGATCTACTGTAAACTTTAGCAGGAAATTTTCAATTCTGTCTCAAAACTGGCTAGATATCAATACTACGAAAAGGTGAGATTGTTGCTCACCGTATAGCAGAGATGCTGATAGGCACAACAAATAGTCTGTCAAACAATTAAACTGTCAGCCAAAAGGCTTTAAACAGAATTTTACACACATACCACATTCTCTGGCTGTTGAGGCCAGACTGCGAGCAGTAGTGCATGATGGGAGAAGCAGTCTGAATCTGGGTGGTGGGGGTAAGGAGGAGACTGGGGCAGGTAGGTGGAGGGATAGCAGGGTGGAGGGCGGTAAAGTTAGTTATCGTATAGGAATGTATTTTCTTTAGGTGCCTGTGGTACTGAATCGAAATTTTTGAGCACACAGAATCAGTAAATCACCGTGGATTCTTTTATCCATGGAACTGGTATAGTGTGTGTGTGTGTGTGTGTGTGTGTGTGTGTGTGTGTGAAGAATGCAATTTTGCGTTATCTATGTTATTGAAATACACGCAGGTTTCCATGGTGAAACTTACTTTGTTGCACTCTGTAGTTCCAATAATTGAACTCCAAATGTGTTATCGGATTGTGCCACAAATAAAGGAGTGAAATACGGCAGTAGTTCTGTGGACCAGCTCTACATTTTTTAATGAAACAAATGTCTCACAAAAGGGTCATAGTTCCTTTAAGGCAGTCTGCCTAGTTAATGTAAGTTCATGCCTAGCTAGAACTGCAATATTGTACACAATTTCATGAAGCCAAAATACAAGCTCTAAGGCACCTGATTTTCCTGATGTTGAGAATAGTGTGCCAGTATCAACTCTCCCCCTTAACCCCACACAAACTCTTTTCTATGAAATCAATTGGATATTGAAAGAAAATTGCTAATAGAAACAGATCTAGTAGCTGGACTGGTTGAACATCACAGTTCCTATTTTATATACTTCCCACTAATCTCATACCTATGAACTGACTTACAGTGGTAGAACTAGGCTTCCTTACATTTACAATTTGTTGTGAGTGGCAAAATATGTGATAGGCCTAAGTGAAAGGAAAAAATTCATTGAACCAACTGAGGAATGAATCCCATGTTTTAAGAGTTATAGTATGATGCAGTCACTATCTCATACTATGAGAACTTTTTGAAAAAAAAATCATCTTATAAAAATTCATTTCAGTTAGCAGCAATTTTTCACAACTGTAAGCCTCCCCCCCCCCCCCCCACTCCAATGTGTAGTCAGTGAAACACAGCTGACTTGCAGTACATACACTTGAGCTTAGAATATTATTCCCATATACAGTGTGTATTCTTCTGTGTGAATATTTTACGAGCCATTTAATGGTGTGTGCTGGGTGTTACATCTGGTGCAGCTAGCTTTCCCCCAGCTTCATTTGTATATGGCGCATGGGTTGGTTGAGTTAATGTTACTAGACTCTTACTGGAACATTCACTCTCAGAATGTCAACAGTAAACTTCTCAGTGAAGGGCCATGCCTCCCTTGCAGTGTCTGCCACTAGAGTTTGTTGAGACTCTCCTTATTTCTCACACCCTGCGACGAAACACATGGCTCTTCCTTGGATCTTCTCTATCTCCTCTACCTCTCCTGCTAATCCAACCCTGTAAGGTTCTCAGGCTAAGAAACAATACTGAAGAACCAGTCTTAAGTTTTATGTAAGGCACTGCTTTCATGGGTGAATTTCCTAAATATACTGTGAATCCCAGCCCCACAGTTGTTCTATGGTCATTCGTCTTTAGGTCTGTCCAGATGGTTTTTGCTAAGTACTTCACTTGGTACTGTTTCTAATGGCTTGTTACTGCTAGTGTAATCAGACAGTTGAGGATTTATTCACCTACATATGAGCAAGACATTACATTTATTTACGTTCAGAGTTAGCTACCAATCCTCGCACCAATAGTAGAGCCTCTGTAAATCTTCCTTAGATGATTGTCAGTGAGTTATTTTTCTCCATCCATGCCCCCTCATACCCTTCTTATATGGTTTTTGTGCCGTCCGATTGAAAGTGGTATGGGAGGGAATATGGTACATTGACATAATTATAGAATATCTTGATGTAGATATAAATTTTCATCAACACTGGGTTTGTAGATAAGTCTTTAATGTTTGGAACCTGTCAACTTTAGGAAATACGGAAGCATCCGATCCCGCCCGTCTGCTTTGACACATGACGTCACAAATATAACTGTAACGAGCATAAACCACAATTCCAATATGGCGCATATAAAGTCTGTACGTACACATTATGAGGACGAAAATACATCGAGAAACAAACACACACACTTTCCACAAAAAGCCTAATGACACTAACGGGACAAGCGCGGGAAATGGGGTGTTTTTCGGTGTGGGCAAACTTAATATAAACAAATTTAGACCCCAACCCCCATACAAAACGACGAAAAAAACCGACATCGCAAAACTCCCCAAATACCACTAAACACAATATCATCTGGAATCGGACACTTCCTTTGACCTATATAGCTCAACAGCAGCTCCCGATCCCATAAATTAGGGTCAAACACTTCCCTTGGTCTGTATAGCTCAAAAACATCTCTCGATACCAATATCAACATACACAGCCACACACTGGGATCGAACACTTCCCTTGACCTGCGCACTGTTAATTTTATCCGTCATATCCATTCCTGAACAAAAACAACAACCGATTAATTTGACTAAAATTACCAAACGATGTACAGCGAACAACACTAAATTAACCTTCACACAAAATCGTTAACTCACTGAAACGAATTCCACTAGAAAACAGACCCGACACTCAAACAGAGCCCATTACACCATACAAACGAAAACCCTGAACATACCACCAGAGAGCACAACAAACCACAACACGACAACATCTACAAACACGCCACACTCACAAACCAAACTCCGCGCCGTCATGACGTCACACACAACACCCTTACGTCACGGGTCAAAGCCGCTGCGTGGGATCGGACGCTTCTGTCGACCCCAACTTTACAGTAAGTAGCAATCTATCTTTTGTTTTTATTGTTGTTATAACCAGGAGTTCCCATTGTTTGATAAATACCTCAAAATATACAGAAACGTAGGTTATGTAACTGTGCTTTGAGAGGTTAGGATAGGTGTTCAGATGTTTTCACTTCACCACAATTGCATTTATCACTAGAAAATAAATATTTATCATACTGCTTTTGCCAATTAACTGTATGATGTATATGTGTTAAAGCAAAATCAATTTTGTTTTCTACCTTTTATTTAGGCTGGATGGAAGGAAAATTTAGCAACATTTATGAATGAACTTAAGAATTTAAACTGTGTGGGAATGACCACAATGGGTGCTGCCTTAAAACATGCATTTGATGTATTGAATATTAATCGAATGCAGACTGGCATTGATACTTATGGACAAGGGCGTTGTCCTTTCTTTTTAGAACCTTCAGTGATCGTAGTCATCACTGATGGAGGAAAACTTTCAAACAACAGTGGTGTCCAAGAGGATGTAAGTATACACCCCACCCATCTACCTGCCCTCACACAAATAAAAAATTTGTACAGTTTTCATTTTGTGTCTACTTTAATGAAAGTGAATGTTACATGTACAGAACCTGCTTATCGAGTTTCCTTGTACCGAAGGTTATTTTAGTTCATTTCATACATTTGAAACTTCCGTGTCTATTACAGTTCAATTTGCCTATGCATTCCCCAATACCTGGCTCTGAACTGACAAGGGAACCATTCCGTTGGGACCAACGGCTATTTTCACTTGTTCTTAGACTGGCAGGAACCCCTGCTATTGACAGGGATATTGGACTCGTACCCAGTGACTGCTCTCCAATAGATGCCATGTGTGAAGTAACTGGAGGTATGTGACTTCTGAATATTCTGCTACCATTTATTTTGCATATACTGTGGCACATATAAGAAATGATGTTTGTTGCTGTTAGTAGTGAGTACGCAACTTTGAAACTATCATTACCAGAGTAGCTTACTATTAGGTGTAACCTCCAAGGTGTACAACTTTGTTTCTGCCGTTTTTTTTCCCCAACATTTGAGGCCTTAATGAAACAAATTGGTTACACATGTATCATTCAAAGTATTTTCAATCGCTGGCCACTACTTTCTCCAGTCCTTCGGGCAGTGTACGAATCCCATGTCGAAAAAATTTTTCATCTTTTGAAGCAATCCATTAATCAATCCAATTTGTGACTTCTTCATAAGATCGCAAGTGTTGGTCAGCTAGGTCATGCGCCATTGATGTAGGTAATAGTCAGAGGGAGCAATATCCAGAGAATACGGTGGGCGAGGTAGAACTTCTCATTTACATGTTTCCAAGTACGTTTTGATCTCTTTTGCAACCTGGGGTCGAGCATTGTTGTGCTGCAAAAATCACTTTATCATGCCTCTCACAGTATTGCGGCCATTTGTGTTTCAATGCTCTGCTCCAACGCATTAATTGTGTTTGATAAAGAGCGCGTGTGATTGTTTCACTTGGTTTTAACACTTCGTAATACAAGACGTCGAGCTGGTCCCACCAAATGCAGAGCAAGATCTTGGGGCTGTGATATTGGGTTTGGCCGTCAACATGGGAGCATGGCCGGGATATCCCCAAGATTTTTTGCGTTGAGGGTTATCGTAATGAACCCATTTTTCATCCCTGGTCACAATGTGATGCAGAAATCGTTTCCGTTTTTGCCTCTGAAGCAACTGTTCACAAACGCCGTTCAATGTCTCTTCATTTCAGCTCATACAAGACCCAAGTTCCTTCCTTCCGAATCATGCCCATAGCCTTGAGACATTTTGAAATGGCTTGCTGTGTCACTCCCACTAATCGGGCCAATTCTTCTTGAGTTTGATGCAGAGTCTCCACTCTGCAATGTTTCCAATTCTGCATCTTTGAAAACATTCTCTCTTCCACCACTATGCCGGTCTACAATATTAAAATCATCGTTCTTGAAGTGTTGAAACCACTCAAGACACATTCTTCCACTAATAGCGTCCTTACCATATGTACTTGAGAGCATGCGATGGGACTCGGCCACTGTTTTCTTAATATTGAAACAAACTGGTAACAACTCCCACAACTGACAAGAATTGGGCTCGTAAACTGACATTTTCAATCAAGAACAACTTTATGATGCAGACACAAATCAACTAATGTCTTAATGAGGTTATGTTGACCGAGGTCCAAGCTAATTGCCTGACGTCTGCAATCTCTTTCTTTCGACCACTGCTTATCATTGTCGCCACCTATCGCCAAACGGCGGAAGCAAAGTTGTACACCTTGTATTGAGAAACTACATGTTAATAATGTCTTTAACCTCATGCCAAATATTGTAAATGCAGTTTTTTCTGGAGTAGTGAAAAAATTAATAGAACCCACATTAAATGTAGTAACTATACAAGTATTCAGATCACTGTGTATGTTAGACAGTCATCTGTTTTATTAATAAAAATCATAATACAGTAGACTAACATATGAAGCACTGACTTCTGCTACTGATGCAAAAATAAATATCACTGTAATAAGAGATCAAATAAGTACCATACTGTTTTTAGAAGCTTGTTTTACATAAATAGTATCAAAGTAATCCTGTACCTATACACTGAGGTGTCAAAAGTTACAGGATTCCTCCAAATATCATGTTGGAACTCCTTTTTCCCAGTGTAGTGCAGCTGCTCATCGGGGGATGGACACGGCAAGTCTTTGCAAGTCCCCTGTTGAATACTGAGCCCTGCTGCCTCTATAGCCCTTCATAATTGCAAGAGTTGCAGGTGCAGGATTTTGTGTACTAACTGACCTCCGATTGTGTTTCATAAATGTTAGATGGGATTCATGTCGGATGACGGTTTGCCAAATCATTCGTTTGAATTGTCCAGAATGTTCTTCAAACCAATCGTGAAAAAGTGTGGCCTGTGACATGCTACATTGTCATCCATAAAAATTCCATCATTGTTTGGGACATGTAAGTCCATGGATGGCTCTAAATAGTCTCCATATAGGTGAACATAACCATTTCCCATTAGTGATTGGTTCAGTTGGAACAGAGCACCAAGTCCACACCATTATGGAGCCACCACCAGCTTTCAGTGCCTTGTCAACAAATCGAGTCCATGGTTTCATGGGGTCTACACCACACTTAAACCCTACCATCAGCTCTTACCAACTAAAATCAGGACTCATTTGACGAGGCCACAGTTTTCCAGTCATCTAGGGTCCTACGGATGTGGTCACAAACCCAGGAGAGGTACTGCAGGCAATATCATGCTGTTAGGAAAGGCACTCATGTCAGTCATCTGCTGCCATAGCTCATAAATGCCAAATTTTGCTGTGTTATCCTAACAGATATGTTTGTCATACGCCCCACAGCTGTTTCACACAGTGCTGCTTGTCTGTAAGCACTAACAGCTCTAGGTAAACACCAGTGTTCCGTCATTAAGTGAAGGCCACTGGCCACTGGCCACTGGTCACTTTGACACTGTGAATCTCAGAATATTCACTTCCCTAACGATTTCTGAAATGGGATCTCACATGGCTAGGTCCAACGAACTACAATTCTGCATTAAAAGTCTATTAATTCTTGTTGTGTGGCCAGAATGTCGTTGGAGACCTTTTCACATCAATCACCTTAGTACAAATGATAGCTCCGCCAAATCAGTGCCCTTTAATACCTTTTGTGTGCAATACTAATGCCTTCTGTATATGTGCATATTGCCATCCCATGACTTTTGTCACCTCAGTGTATACCATGACCAGCCATTCAGTATCCATTTCTGTATATACTCATTCCTTCTGATGGTCCCATTCATGAAGATCTTCACCTACGCACATCCAAGCTGTTACTGCATGCTTTCTAATGCCATCCATCCACTTTCCATTAGGTCACTGTATCTCTCTCTTAATTTATCTCTGGGAATCCAGCTAAGAACCCTTTGATTCATCTGCCAATAATTCATCTGGTTACATGTGTGACCAATCTCCATTTCATTCTCTTTATGGTCATGATTACCTCTTCCTTCGTCTATTCATTTTTCTCTCTTTCCGAGCTATCACCAATTTTAATATATTGGTATGCTTGCGACAGCATGAATACCTAAAATGTTCAAGGGCCGCAAATAAAAATGGGGTTTTCCCGTGCTCATACCTCGGGTTTTGTTGGTGATAATGAGGTACGATCAGATGTTTGGGTTAGCCATAGGGCTAGGAACCATTTGTATACCCAACAGAAGGATCGTCTTTGTGTTACTATCGTACAGTACAAGGTCAAAGTATGAATATTACTTACACACTTTCTCCTGTTTAGGCAAATGGAGCAAATCAGTTGGTTCTTTCTTTATTTGTTGTGATGTAAAAAGACAGCTATGCACACCAAATGGGCAAAATTTTTAAAATGTGTTCCTAAGATCCTGATCTTAAACAACCTTGAAAATTTCATTGATGTATTTCTCCATTTCTAAGATATGGAGGATCAAAGCAACCCTTCTACATGAAAAATCCGCGATGAGGCAAAATCCAAGTAATAAGTAACTGCACAAGTTGCTCCAATTTGAACAGTATATTTTCTGAGCTATCTCCCAGGGTTTCAAAAATCTTTGTCCGGTATTGAGAAACACTCCAAAAACATTTTTTAACTAAAATCCGGCTGCAGATTCCAAGACAGCTATACACTGCCAGTAGCTGTAATTTTTGTGACGTAGTCCTGAGATCCTAAGCTTGAACAACCTTTAAAATTTTCTTCATTATTTATCCGTTTCTGAGATTACAGAGGTTCACGTTTATCCACTTGTAAAAAAAAAAAAAAAAAAAATGTGAGGCACAAATGTAGTTTATAAAGTGACATAGCACAGAGAAATATGCTGTAAAGTGTGCCTGTTATCATCTGGGAACCCCATGTTGTTGTACTGAAGCACAAGCATAATTTTTTTGCATGTGAAATTCTGTCTGGGGTATAATAATGGTTTTACATTATTTCAATTCCACATAAGTAAACTATCTCAGTTTTACTGACCAGTACATTTGTTTTCTTGTTAGTTACATGCTCTGCTGCCACAGGGAAAAGGAGGGAACCAGCAGAAAAATGCCCCTATTGGATTGCAAAAAATGTGAATTTTCCTGTTTATTTAAAAGTCTCTGTCTTAAAAGTGTGGTACCAGCTGCCTCACTCTACCTTCCTCAGCACCTTTAGAAACTTTTTCAAAAATTTTGGAATGCAAATATACCCACACTTTTTTGTGCTGTGAGAGGAGGAGCCAGTGGCAGTGGGGAAAAGACAAAGAAGTAATAAATACTGGAATATAGCAGACACTGGTTGTTGCAGAAAGAACGAAGGAGACAGTGGCATTGTGAGAGAAAGAGAGGCACACAGTGGCAGAGGAACATAATTGAAAATGACAGTATAGTGCTAGGAAAAAAGTGGAGACAATGGGGGGGGGGGGGGGGGGATAAAATTAAGAGAAAGTGGAAGTGGGTGAGAGCCATTGATGAGAGACAGAGTCTATGATAATAACAATGAGGAAGAGAGAGATAGTGACAGTGAGGAGAGAGAAGCAGTGGGAAGAAATGAGATAGTAGCAGTAAGAGAGAGCAAAAGGGAGACAGTGACAGTGATAGGAGGAGGAGACTGTATTAGTACGGCAAATGAAGGGGACTGTGACTGTGACACAAAGAGATAATGACAATGAATTGGGCTGAATGAGCTAGAAAGAGCAACTGGGAGTGGATGGATATGGGCGACTTAGAGTGATGGAATAGTGTGTGAGTTGCAGTGGGGGAGCTTGTGGGAGTGTGACGTGAGTTGCATGTTAAAAAAAGTGTGAATATATTCACGTGCCAAAATGTTTGGGAATTTTTTGAAGGCGCTGAGGAAAATGTATAGAGATATCTGGTACCCCACTTTTCAGTCAGTCTTCTAAATAAACAGGAACGTATTCACAATTTTCGTGCTCTGATAGGAACATTTTTTTCTGGTCTTTATTCTCCATTGGCACACAGTTTCAAAATAGTTTCATAGTAATTTTTGCCTGTCACTGCCTAAGATCAACTTGGTAATACACATCGAGTATAAGCTTAAAATTTTAAATGCAGTGAAAGCTTGATGCTGAAAACCTATTCAGTAATTCAGGCTTTTCCAACTTTGTTTCTCTTTTTGTGACTGCCCATCTTCACTGTCCTTGAGAATTCTTTTTGTTATATTGTTCATGCTATACAGAATTATTCCATTGTTGTTGCAGTCAATTTGCACTGGAGATAAACTTCACAATGCCATTAGCAAGATGATGATGATGATGATGATGTGTGGTTTGTGGGGTGCTCAACTGTGCGGTTATCAGCGCCCGTACAAATTCCCTACCTTTGCACAGTCCAAACTTGCCACTTTCATGAATCATTGGCAAAATGAACATGGTTTATTATTAACGTAAATATCTTCATTATTTTCGTAGTTCAAGGAGCTGAAAACTTCCTTGATCATCACTGAGAAGAGTTTTGGTGATATAGAATCTTATGTGGTTACTCCTTCAGTTATGAATTTGTCACTATTCTGGTTAAGTGTAATGGAAGTTAGCACACAGAAGTGTATATTGCTTGTATGCTAACACAGGTTCAATTAATGCCTCATTTTTCAGGAATTGTCAGTTTTGTTGAGAGGCATTTCAGACAAAGTGGCAATTCTTGCTTATTACTCCAGTCTGTGACTTTGTTCATAACTTTCAAATCATTTGTTCTGTAGTGACTTCTGAATGGGCAAGGCTTATCTTTAAGCAAGGTGAATGTGGAAGAAGTTGGACATACCCCAAGGCCTAAAGTCATTGCCATAGTCCCCTCAGTCCACTATGCCAATAGTCTTTCACCCACATTGGAATACATATGTTCTAGGAACTATGAAATTGCAGAAGGGCCTCTCATAAACCTAAACTGCAGCTAACGCACAAGGGTGTGAAGAATTTGCCAAAACACATCAGCAGTGCTAAACTTTGACAGTTTTGCAGAGCTATACTCACAACAGTCTCGGTTCAATCCTGAGTACTTCTGGTACTTCTGTCTGTCAGAGCATGAGATCAACATAAGCAGTTTCCATATTCATTACCTTCTAGCAGAGACCTTAAGTCTCCAGTCAAATGATTCAGTAGTGAGTGTGTTGCCAGTAATACATGGTCAAGGAGGTAGCAGACATTCATTTGTTACACTGTCTGCAGTGAGGGTTGGCGTGCACCAGTTTGTGACTGTTGATGATACTTGGCTCCATCATTACATACCAGAGTCAAAATGACAGTCAAAACAATGGACAAATGCTGATGATGATAGTGGATCAATAGAAGGCTAAGACCATTTTGTCACCTGGTACGGTGAGGACCAGTTTCTTGGAATTCCCAATTAAAAATCCTCATAGCTT
Source organism: Schistocerca nitens (assembly GCF_023898315.1). NCBI lineage: Eukaryota > Metazoa > Arthropoda > Insecta > Orthoptera > Acrididae > Schistocerca > Schistocerca nitens. Next base: position 385,403,043 of record NC_064614.1, on the reverse strand, counting down.
ACTTGGAAAAAGCTAAAACCATAACTGGACCCTATTATGCTTCATTGTTGGAGCATTTGAAATTTACTTTGGCTAAAAAAGACCAAGATTGGCATGCAAAAAAGTACTTTTTCACCAGAATAATGCACAGTCCTGCACGTCAGCGATAACAATGGTAATATTGCGTGAATAGAGCTTTGAATTGGTTCCTTAACCCCCAGTGAATTATTCCTGTCCCCCAAGTTGAAACTTTGGTTTGCTGGGAAGTAATTTTCATCTAATGAGGAAGTGATGGTTGCAGTCAACAATTATTTTTCAGAATTTTACAGTATCTGTTTATATATATATATATATATATATATATATATATATATAAAGAAAGATGATGAGACTTACCAAACAAAAGCGCTGGCAGGTCGATAGACACACAAACAAACACAAATATACACACAAAATTCAAGCTTTCGCAACAAACTGTTGCCTCATCAGGAAAGAGGGAAGGAGAGGGAAAGACGAAAGGATGTGGGTTTTAAGGGAGAGGGTAAGGAGTCATTCCAATCCCGGGAGCGGAAAGACTTACCTTAGGGGGAAAAAAGGACAGGTATACACTCGCACACACACACATATCCATCCACACATACAGACACAAGCAGACATATTTTCATGTCTGCTTGTGTCTGTATGTGTGGATGGATATGTGTGTGTGTGTGTGCGAGTGTATACCTGTCCTTTCTTCCCCCTAAGGTAAGTCTTTCCGCTCCCGGGATTGGAATGACTCCTTACCCTCTCCCTTAAAACCCACATCCTTTCGTCTTTCCCTCTCCTTCCCTCTTTCCTGATGAGGCAACAGTTTGTTGCGAAAGCTTGAATTTTGTGTGTATATTTGTGTTTGTTTGTGTGTCTATCGACCTGCCAGCGCTTTTGTTTGGTAAGTCTCATCATCTTTCTTTTAGATATATTTTTTCCACGTGGAATGTTTCCCTCTGTTATATATATATATATATATATATATATATATATATATATATATATATATATATATATATATATATATATATATATATATATATTGAAAAAGCTGGAGGTTCACTGTACCAAATGTATATCGCTCAAAGGAGACTTAAGCTGAGAAGGAAGATGAGTTGTTTGTGAAACAAACAATTTCCCCCCCCCCTGCTTTTGTACCCGATTTATCAAACCACCCTTGCGTATTGAAATATATATAATGTAGTTTCGGCATTAGTTTGCAGAAGTCACCAGAAGTAGATACCCCATTCTAAATTATATAATTAGGACTCAAACACAAATTTACACAGATAAAATACGCCTGTTTATAAATGCAATAAAATGTCGATGTGTTTGTCATTCATAATAGATTTCTGCAAACATTATAACGAAGAAATGTATAGTAGTATAATGAAAATTTTGCTGTGTAAATCTACTTCAAAAACTGTTGTTTTTCTATGCTACTTGTTTGCTATGTTTTCAGGACGCTCATACTGTATAACATCACATCGTATGTTAATGCAGTGTATTGACAGTCTGGTACAAAAAGTACAAAGTGGTGTCGTTATCAACTTCGAAAAGATTGGACCTGATCCACTGCCTGTTACAAATGAAGGTAATAAGCATTTGTATGCAAATGTGGAAGTGTAAGTAAACAGCTGGTCTGTGATGCTCTCTTAAAAAGTTGCCATGGCTGGAGAACTGGTTTGTGCCCTGCATTAGCTGTGAGAAATGTGATATGAAATGCCTGTACTGGATGGGTAAGAGTGGAGCAGAAGCAGGTATTGGAATGTATGTACTGTATAGGAGTGATAGTAGTAAGGGCAAGATAGATTTCAGAAGTTAACAGGTAGTAAGGGCAAGATAGATTTCAGAAATTAACAGAATGCCACTATGGCTGTGGTATGATGGAAGTTGGGGTGGATATTTCTCTTTACAAAGGATGGTGACACGAACTAGGATATCAAATGTTCCAGTTCAAGGTGGTAGTTTAAACTGCGGAGACAGACAGTGGCAGGGGGAAGGTAGTGTTGCAGCTAGTGGGAATCTGAGTGTGAATGGAGAGTGTCTTTGGGGGGAGCTTTGCGAAAGAAAATAGTGGAGGGGGGGGGGGTGAGATAATAGACAAAGTGGAAATATTGTTGCCGGTTGGAAGATTACAGTTAACTAAGAGATTTCGAATGTAATTAATTCAAATAATTTCTTTTTAAGCTTTATACATATTTGTTGCAGTTATGGAATTGCTGGGACATGTTATGCGTGTGTGTATGCACAAACTTTTTTCTTGTGGTGTAAATTACATTAAGATGTTTCTTTTGAACTGATGTATACACGCTGATTATGCTTGCTCATTAACTGTGGACTGTGACAAATTAATGCTGTGACGCAAGAAACTACACCCATCCAGCTCTCTCCTTAAGTCAGCTTTCACACACTTGCATCTTGGCGTATAATAGTCACATTTATAATATGGTAGAGCCACTAATACACTGGCCACAAGGGTTGAGTGACTGGAAGCAGTCTGTGGGACATTAAAACAATTACTTCCTGTCATACCACAGTGGTCAGTGTATTAGTGGCATCACAAGACTGGAAAAAAAAAGAAATATATACTGAACGTTGTAGCATGTTGTCAGAAACATGAGCTGTATTTGTGGTGATTTGAAAAAGACTCATGTTCACTTGAAATGTTTTTCTCCAACTTAGGTGGTAAATCAGACCAGTCAGACATAATAATGTTAGATGGTGATGGAGACAGTAGGAATGGAATGGAAAAGGATTGGGATAGAGAATATTCATCTCTATCTGAAGAGGAAAGTGCAAACAAAAGTGGAGTAAGTGTAGTTTGTGATTGCATTTAGAGGTTAATTTTTACTGATGATCAAATGAAATTATCTGTGTTAACAGATAGAAATATTTTTATATGTACAATTTATGCTTCATAAAAATGGTCTGTTGTATTATAGGAAATAATTATAAATAATATGAAAGCAGAGCCATGAATCTCTAGTGATAATAGCATTAATCTGAAACAATCAGGATTTTATCCAAATGTTGACTTGCATAGGTTATTTAATAACATTCGTGATACAGCCTTAGAGGAAATTCCAAAGCTGTGTATAATCATTTTAAAGTGTATATAAACCGATAACAGAGATCCAGGAGAGTTAGATGAATATTTTGTGTAATGTTTCCCATTGTGTTTTACATTTTCATAGATAAGGCCGGGGAACAACCTAATGCCCGCACTACCCCCTGCTAACAGCACTGCTTGGCATTCCTGTAGAAGACTGATTTATGTTCCACGGTCTGCTCAGAAGGGATTTGCAGTTGGATTTTGGCCAATACCAGAGTCATTTTGGCCTGATGTTAGTTCTTCAGCACTGGTATGTTTAAGCACATAAATTGAAGTGGGCTAAACTTGTTCTTTCATATTTTATTCAGATTTGTGTTAACATATGTATAAATTGAATGTTGCACAAGTTCTTCACATTATATGTTTTATTTTGCTCTGGCAGCCACCAAGATCTGCTCATCCAAATGTGAAATTTACATGCACTAGTCAAGAACCAATGGCCATAGAAAGCCTTCCATTTGATAAGTATGAATTAGAACCTAGTCCATTGACACAATACATACTAGCTCGGAAGCAGCCAACAATATGCTGGCAGGTAAGTCACTGTTTTTTCCCCCAGTGTTAATTTGCTCTGTGTGGGTCCAGTCACAAGAGTGATGTAATAGTAAAGGATAGCTATAGAAATGACATTGTTAACAAGTTGAAGTTTAGATTGGGGACAATGGCATACTTAGTGTTTTGTGCAGCAATGTTATCAGCGCACACCACAGGGTGTGATGGAAAGGAAAGAGGGTGTTTCAGCCTGCTTAGGTCCAGCCAATGATGGAGCAGAGGACAAACTACATGTTTTGAAGGACTGCTGTCACATTCTCGTGTCAGTATATTGCACGCTCTAAAATCTTCACACAGGAAGAAATGAAGGCTCTTGGAATTCATTACATCTTTAACATCTGCTCCCATCTTCTAAGTGGTGTTCCTCATTTCCTTCACTCAGATGGTGTCAGAGAATAGATTCTTTTGTGGCCATATGTTGTCATGCATCCATTGGCAGTGGCCATATCAAATTAATATTTTGCTATCTATTGCATCAAGAATGGTATCTCTTTCTTGTGTAATTTCTCATATTATGTTGTTTCTGGTGTGTTCCAGTTTGAAGAGGGGACAACTTCTGAGCTGGAAATATAATCTGAAGTATCATGACTTTATTTTTCTCTGAATTGGTTAGCTTTCCACATTTCAGTGCCATATGTGGTGATACTGTTTGTTTACAATTGACTTGTACAGTAAGACTTTCATTCTCTTTGTAATTTTGTCATTCTGTAGCAAGAACTTAAGTCGGTAAACTATCCCTCTTCTTAATGTAATTTTATTTTTGACGTGCCTTGCACTTCTTACATTTGTTGTAAAGGTGATTCCCAAGTAATTTAATGAACATACATTTTTTAGAATCCTGCATCCAAATCTTCTTGGTCATCTTCATCCACTATTCTATCCACATATTCTATCTTTTGTGTTTTTCAGGCCCCATTTTCATATTCTTAGTGCAATTTCTTGCACGTGTTACAGGAGTCCTCTTTGTTTCCTATCATGTCTGGTCATTGGCAAAGAGTAAAGGTAAAAAGTTCTTGTCCTATAGGGATTCCCATTCCATGACATTCCACTTCCAATCTTGCAAAAAAGTCTGTCATAGTGAGCACCCTTGTCTTCTACCCTTATTTATGGAGAATTCTTGAAGTGTTGTTACCTACTTTAACCACACTGTTGCCGCCATTATATAAGCTTCTTATTGCCTGGATGTCCTTAACTACAAACACACAAATTTTGCATCGCTATCCACAATTTACTATTGGGGCTGTGTTATATGCCTTCTGCAGATCAAAAAAGTTTTGTGAACTATTGTTCCCCTTTCCAGCTTCTTTGTAGTGAGGTATTGGGGTGATAGTGCAATTTGGACATCAGCATCCTGCTCTAAACCCATTTTGCTCCCCCAACTATGTTATTTGTGCTTCTATTTTATGCTTTATTGTTTTACCATACAGTTGGACTATTGTACAAATAAAAAATAATAATAATAATTATTATTATTATTATTTAATTTTTGGACTAAAACTGCCATATTTCAGTCTAATGTGATTTCGGGCTAAGCCACACATCAGTCTGTGACTAAAACCAGGTGTTTCAACTTTCACATTCGTTGGCCTCACCAACGCTCAACCAAATTACCACATTCTAGTCTAACCAAGCACAACCACACCCTTGTTATTTCACTCACAGCAATTGAAGCTGTGTCATTGGGTCCTAACCTAACCGCACTAAAGTAATTTGTGGCACATTAGGAAAAACATAAAGTATTTGTGACTACAGTGAAGATGTGAATGATTTCTATATTAGCTCATGAAATTCATTGCCTCATGTCTCGCCTTTCATTGGTTATGTGAAAGTATCAGTCAACTGGCTCCACAAAGCTGACGCATTGCCAACCTATGAGAAGTAGAGAAACACGGCCATTACTGCTGCTGGCCTGAACTAGCCTTTAGCCCTGTTAAGATAATAAAACAGCTATTGCATCTTGAATTAGAAATTATATTAAAGACGGAAAGAACATACAGTTTGTAAGTCATATTTGATTCTGATTGTGAAGGCAACCACATCCTTAATTTAGATTCCATCCACTTTGGACAAGCAGTTTTTATACATTGTGTTGAATCAGCTGGAGTTTCTGACTGCTACATTAATTGCATTTTTTCTAGACATTTCACATTTGCAATCTTGTCTTTCATTGTTTAGTGGGCAGCTCTATATTGCGCTACATGACATTAGGGTGGATGGTACACAACATACAATCAGTTGAGAAATATATTTCTTTGGTTAAAAAAAAATTCAAAAAGTTTCCTGAATGGTGTTCTGTTAACATGTGGAGTAACAGAAATATTCAATGTTTGAAAAAGGATTCACAGTATAAATTAAAATTACTATTCCCATGCTTTCATCAGTTATGAAATTAACTACTCTTTGATATCTCAGGATGTTTGCTATCAAAATCATGTCTTTCAGCAAACTGGCTGACAAAGCTCTCTTCCCCCCCTCCAATTGATCCAGTACCACTTCATAAGCCACACAATCTACCCATATAATCTTCTATGTTCACCACATTGTCAAAGGGTCTGTTTCATTTTTATATTAATCTTGCTCACGCATGTTCATTTCCATATGTCCTACATGAATAATTTCGGAAGAGATTGCCAGACACTAAAATTTTATTTGGTGCAATCTGGCCTGAGCTGCCGGAGTTGTTGGTCATGTGTGCTTGAAGTGCGCTTGCTTGCTTTTGTGTATGAATGGTGATAAAGGCAGTGGTTGAAATCTGTGTGAGAGTGTCTTTCAGTTGTGCCTGTCTCCAACTTGATGTGTCTTCTTTGCAGTAAGTAGCAGTCTTATCTTTACCAACATTATTGTTATTAGATATTAACATAATCCTTGATTCTAGAAATTATTCATTTATTTTCTAGCCTGCATTTTATATTGTGTTTGTTAATTTATCTTGTAAATTTTTTGCAGGTGTTCGTAGCAAACAGCTACAAAAATTCAGAAGTTGGTCATCCATTTGGGTACCTGAAAGCAAGTACACATCTTACATGTGTGAACTTGTTTGTCATGCCTTATAATTACCCAGTATTGTTGCCTTTATTGGACGAGCTAATTAAAGTACATCGAATGAAACCAACAAATGAATGGCGCATACAATTCCAAAGCTACATGCGCACAATGCCTTCGTACTATGCTGGTGTAAGTAACAGAGTTGGTTTTTGTTGTTGTTGCCATTGTAGTGCAGTTCTGTATCAGTTTCTGTCTTTATTTTTATAGTCTTACTTCTTTTGTAATTATCTGTTACCCATTGCAGAGGAAGATAAGTACACTTTTTATGAGGGTTGGTTGATTGGTTGTGTCTTTTGTTCAATGTTCTTATGGTTCTAATGTATTTACTTTTTTCTTTAGCCATTAAGAAGAGCATTAACTCGGATGAATGTACCAGGCAATCTTGTACAGACACTGATTCCAGATACACTAGACAATTCACTTAGTTATAGTGTATTGAATTACTTGAAACGACTAAAGAATCAAGCAAAAATTGAGTTTGATCGACTTTGCAGTGAAGTTGGAAGTAAGGCAGCAAATGTAAATAATAGTGGGAAAGGTCTGTCTTCTCCGTCAGCATCAATAACGGAGGGAATAAGAGTTACCGCTAGATCTTCTCTCAAGAAGGATCTTGTATCACATCCTCTGCTTCAAGGTAATATTTCCAATTAGGTTTACACTAATGGATAAAGTGTCACCATACCAACTGTTTGAACAAGTTGGAAAATGATTTTTTTCCCATAGCAGTGCGTGTTTCACGTAACAAACATTAATAATTCATTGTTGTTGACATGAGGTGAACTCCTATCAGTGTTGAGTAACTGATGCTTACAGTTATTATTTAGTTGGCTTGCTTATAATCACCCAGTTTTGGAATGCAAAATTTGTACTTAAATCCGGTCAGTACTTTATTGCTGAGCTATGAGTTTGTTATATCAATTCCAAAGTAAATAATGCTTCTGAACTATTAAAACAGATAGGCTTACAGTGACAATGTGAAATTTGGAGTATTCATCCAATCTTTCATATTTTCTGTTAGTTTGTTCTCTCTCCAGAGGAAGTATTTTTGCTACATCAATCTTACAGCTAGTGTAATCATTGTTTTGTCAGTTTTTTATTGCCCGTAATTATTGGTTGTATATGATCCCTAGGAAAGATGTTTAATTTAATTTTCATTTTTCTGACTCACCTTTCACAGCTTATTTTATTGGGATATGCTACAGGAAACACGCTTATTTCTCACGGTGGTTTTTTTAAACATGAAGTATGTTATAATGAATATTTGAATCATCTGTAAAGGAAGTGTAGCAACATAATCAGGACAGATCTGCTGTTAGTAGTTGAGCAGCTGAAAGCTAGTGATAGCTAAATTTTACATAGCCTTTTCTGCTAAATCCAGGAGGTGTTCTTTAAAAACTGAAGTAGCTCTTTATTTGGCTTAAGGAACGTGAGTAGAATCCGCTCTGGTCTTGTGCTAATTGATTGGGGAGCGACTGACAGACAGGGAAGGCCATCTTGGTTAGGGCCTAAATAGATGTTCCATAAATTAAGATCAATACAGCTGCAAAAGATATTGGATGGTGGGTTTAGTAAAGTATTTTGTTTTTGTATGTGTGCACATCATCTAGTTTAGTACACAAATGACCCCTTAGTATAATGTAGTCCATATGCTGCTCGTTCTCCTTCATTTTGTGAAAACACAGTGCTTGTCGAATATAACTGTAATGTGTGTCAGTTGTACTAGAATTAGCTCTTCACAGTATTTGGTTCACAGAAGGGTTTCCTGTTTTTTGTCTGTGCTATTTCCAGTAGTTTTAGTATTTTGCGCATAAGTCTTAAAAATTGTGTTTACTCTGAATTACTGCACAATTCCGTAATTGTGCCAATAATTCTCACCTAATGTCTTTTGTGAAAGCACATCTTCCCAGAGGGACTTCGGAGAAGGGAGAACACATTTCAGCATTAGTTATTGTAGTGTGCATTGGCACATACAGTTTTATAAATCTTCAGCTTGTTTGAAACACCTGAAAAAGATTTATGCTTAGAAACTCTTTCCCTGTTCTGTGGGTGCAAAGATTAGTTGCTCTTATTATTTTATCATATTTTACAGATCAGGTAAAATTAGTGGATTCTGTTTCCTAAATGGGGAATCCACAGAAGTACATTTAGCATTTCCAGGCAAAGCGTGTTTTATGATGTCTTTTTTCTGTAGCGTGCGCGCCCTCTCTCTAGAGCATCTTCATCAGGGACCCCCTCTTCCCCTGGATGTGCGGAGTTCTTGCAGGATCCCCCTGCATCGCCACAAAGTCTTCATTTTTGATGTGGTGGTTGATTCTTCTTTTTTTCTTTTATGTCGTCTCGTTGCCCTTCTCAGGTATTTGAAGTCTTCTCTGTTGCCCGTGTGTGCGGGCAGCTGTGCTGGCCCAGGGCGGGCTGACTGTACTTCTCCCGGCGCGGACGGTGCGCCTCACTGTGGCGGCTGTTTGGCGGCTGCTGGTGTGGCCGTCCTCATTGCCTCTGCAACACGCTGCAGCGTGTTGGCATGGTGTGCGACCTTGTCGATCGCCGCAGACAGTGCAGTGACGGCTGCAACCAGGGTTTCTTCTTGCGCTGCAGTTGCAGCGCCTTGCCGTGGCGCAGCAGAGTGACGGGCGGTGGCTGCCGTTTTGCCACTCCTGCCTTCACCCGTTGTTGTGATGTCTTCTTTGCGCATTTTCCCCTTGAGGGAGTCCACGCGCTCGTCCTCGGGTGTGCCCTCACAAGCACGTTTACCGGTGCGGATGTGCCTTCTTCTGTTCCCCGCAGTGGTGGGGGCGTCATTGGCACCTGCAGCTGCCATCGTCGACCTCGCTGTTGCCTGCCGCCTCGCCGGTTTTGCGCCTGGGCGCGAATGGCTGAGGGAGGGGTTGGCAGACTTCTGTGCTTTCTGCCCGCGCTGGTGAGCAACCGCGGCTTTGAATACTTCACAGCCGCGATAGCTCGCCACATGCGGGCCGCCGCAGTTCACACACTTTGGTGTGTGCGTCCTCGGAAGTGGGCAGAGCTTACTTGCATGGGCGCCAGCGCACTTCACAAATGCCTTGGGAAAAGAACAGTGGCGAGCCACGTGTCCCATCCCTTGGCAGTGGAAGCACTGGACCAGTCCTCTCTTCTGCTTGAGGCTCTCCGCGGTGACCGTTGTGTTGGCCACCTTCTTCAGCTCCTAGAGACGCCTGTTCTCTGGTGTATCAGTGGCAGTCACCAGCAGGGAAGGCGACTCTTTGTGACTGACGTGGGACTTGACTCACGTCACGATTCTGACGTGGAAGTAGAGTTCCGCCAACTCTTCTTTCAGCAGGTCAGGCTCAGCCGCCATGGGGAAGCCCTTGACGACTACCTTCAGTAGCCTCTCGGGGATGGCACCGTGCGTGTACCAGTGTAGGCCCTGGTTCGACGCCTCCATCGTCACCTTGATGTAATCCTGCGTGTTGGACACCTGCAGCCATACAAGGTTTCCTGAGGCAGCTCTTAGGGTGAAGTCGGCAGTCGTCCACTGCCTCACGAGCTGTAGGAAGCCCATGTAATCTTTGGCCAACTCAAAGACAATCGTCGGCGGCCGTCGAGGAGACCACCCAGTGGTGGGGACAGTCTCTCCTTCGTCATCAGAGCAGCCATCTTCTGCAGCGGTCATGGGCGCCGTCTGCGAGGACGTTGACTGCTCTGGCATCTCGTCGTCTGCAAGTGCGCCGAAGCGGTTTGCAGTCGATGTGGGAGGCGGGGAATGCGTCACCCTGGGTCTGGCCGCCCGTCGAGATGTGACGGTCGTCCAGGTGGCACCTGCCACGCTGTCATCAGGGATAGCGCGTCTTCTGCCTCCTGTAGTTGAGACAGTAGGCTGCCTCTTCTTCTTGGACGCCTTTTTAGTGCCGTGTTGAGACATGGACATCGGCAGTTTCCGACGCCCGCTGTCAGGGTGCTGCGGTGCGCTGGCTGCCATCCGTTGCTCACTCTTCTCGGGCAAGAGTCACCCAAGTTCATGATAACGTCGTCATCTTCATCCGACTCGAAGTCCATGGTCGATGGCAGAGTCGATAGTCCTGCCTTTACTTCCTCCATTCTCTACAGGAATGTATGAAAATTTATAATGTTTGTTGCACTGCAGGATTAATTATGAAAAACATTTGACTCAGTGCAAGTATTGGAATGGGTAAAGAAAACCAGTTGATTTATAAAGTGAGGAGTAACTGACACACACATGAGAAGATGTTTTCAACCTTATTGTCTCTGTTACACAGCCCAGCACTCCACTCTTCTATCATTTGACTTTATTTTTCTACCTTTTGTTACTGCCTCAGTGGTCCTTCCTCCTCCCCCCCTCCCCCCCCCCTCCTCAATGGTGTCTTTCTGTGTACTGAGTTTCTGTTTGCACCCAGTGTCTCCATCTTCATATTTTTTTCTCCTTCATTTAGTTAAGTTAATATTCCTATTTGCCCTTATGTACACTTAACCTTACAGGAAATTTAATATAAACAGTCATTTACAAGCAAGTTTATTAGTAAATACTCATTGATAATTGAAAAGTCATCAAATTTTTTTCCATGCAACAGAATTATTTTACAAGTTATGTTGCATAATTGCACTGGGTTCACCAAATCTACTATGGAAGAGAGATATTGGGGACAAGGAATGTGTAAAATGGCTCTGTGGGTGTTGTTGGGACATAGGAGAAAATGGATGTGTTTACATAACCTAACATGGTTTTAAGATAATAGAACCAAATTTTGCATTTGAGATAATTATGTTTTGAGGTACATTCTGGAATTTTCTCAAATTTTTCCTCAAAAAAATTGGAAAATTTTTGCAACACATGCTATCACACAAGGAACATTTTCACAAAAATTACTTTACTTATAACTTTCATATTGTGGTAGGTAGTTCTTAGTAATCAGATAAGCAAACATATGGAACAAATTTTTTAATATCAGTTTTAGAGCTCTTAACAATTTATTTTAAAAAATTATGTGTATGAAACAAAACAATTTCAGTTTCACAGAAAAGTAGATAATTTTGACAGAACACACGTAGAAAAAAATTGTAACACAGGAAGTTGTGTTATACTATGAACAAAGTCTGCAGAAAATTTCATTTTTCTGTCTCCAGTGGTTCAGAGGAAAATGTTCCTTATACACCGAAGAATGAAAGTTCCAGGAAATGCACATAAAAGATTTTATAAGTCAAAATTTTGAACATGGCTGAAGCAGCAACTGTTGAAAATCTTCACGGTAAATGATAACAGTCAAACAGTTGTAGGATAAAGATTTATTAAAATCCTTGACCACACTTTCAGTATATCTAAATATACCTTCATCATAAGCAAAAATACTCCTGAACAGGGAGATACCTTCATTAGCAAAAAGGTCAGCAACATAACTGAGATACAAGAAAAAACAAAACAGTTATAGCTTTAAGTACCATGAAAATTACCAAAGTATTACAAGCACAAAAACTTTTAGTCACTTAACCAAATTCACATCCTGCAATGGAGGTGCTTAAAACAATCGTACTAAAAGTGTCGTCAGTAGTTAAAATTAAAATATCACCTCCATCAGTACAGCATATTTATTAAGAGATGGTCAATGCGAACACACATACTGCGTACTATCAGTACTTAGCCTGTGAACTATTGTGAAGAGGGTGTGGAAGCACTAGGGCTCTTAACGTAATATAGTCTGGCTGACTAAAAGCTGGTTTTCTTGTCTGTTGATGCTGGTGAGATGCTCCTTTCCAGTCTTGTTGGGATTTCACGTATTTTTGATGATTGTTGTTCGCAGTTTTTGATTTGTTTGTGTGGTTTAAGTGATTCTGTTATGTTTTTTATTCATGATGACAGATGGTTTCGATTTACTTCAACATTTTGTTAGTTTTCGCTAGTATGTATCCTAGCTTTTAATTTGCACAAGATTCTCACACATAATACTAATGCCCTCTCTCGTTGGATATGTTCCTTAGTGCAAGCTTCACCTGCTTGACACTAGGACACAGGCAAATTGGTGTTCATATTTTCTATTGTATGCAGGTGTTTTAAATGATTCTGATGTGTTTTATTTATTAAGACAGAGGGTTTGAAGGAGCATAACCTTTTAAATTTTGACATGCATGGGTACGTATCCCAGGTTTTAATGTGCGTGAGTGTCTTATGCATACCGCAATTGCCCTCTCTCGTAGAAATGTCTGCCCTAGTGCTTCCACACCCTCTTCACGCTAGTGCACAGGCTAAGTACTGATAGTATGCCATGTTCTCATCGACTATATCTTCATAAATATGCTGTACTGATGGAGGTGATATTTTAATTTTAACTACTAATGATGCCTTTGGCACGATTCTTTTAATCACCTCCACTGCAGGATGTGAATTTACTATGTGACTAAAAGTTTTTGTGCTTGTAATACCGTTCTGATTTTCACCGTTCTTAAAGACGTAAGTGTGCAATTTTTAATTGTTTTCCTCCTCCTTTCAGTTATGTTGCTAAGTTTTTTGCTAATGAAGGTGTCTCCCTGTTCAGGTGTATTTTTGCTTCTGATGAAGGTATATTTAGATATATCGAAATCGTGGTCAATCATTTCAATAAATCTTTATCCTGCAACTGTTCGGATGTTATCATTTACCGTGATGATTTTATAAGGGTTTATACCTTAATGTTGACCATAACCATACCTTTGGTCTTCTTGCTCTTCGTGTACCTGTTTCCGTTTTATCTGATGTTCCTGGCATGCCCTTTTGGCCATATCCTTCACAGTTCAGAACATGCAAGACGCGCCGTATCTATCTTCTTCAACAACTTCTCAGTGAAGCAACCTGCCACAAATCATAGTCCAGCAAGGGTCCTTATTCTTCCAATGTTACCATCATTAAACACTGGACATGCATCATATGTGGCAATTTTAACAACAGTAGGTAAGCTAAATTTTGTTTTTGGGCATCTCTTCGAAATGAGACTGTTAAAACTCTCATTCTGGTTTTGTGTTCCACTATGGGTACATTTCTTTAACAAATCTGGATAAGCCAGAAACTGGAATGTTAGCTTTATGGTATTTAAGACTGCTTCAGGAAGACGATTTATGTGAGTAGGTTTTGTTTCCTGCTTTTGTCTGCTTATATTTGAACCAGGATATATCACACAATTGATGTACTGGCTCCTCATCAGTTGACAACTTGTGAAAAATTATTGCCCATGCTGCCTTCTGCATTGCCTTAAATCTAGAGTGTTTGGCCTTATTGCATAGCCATAATATATTTGCAAATTGTGGATCTCTTTGTCAGTCAGGTGTTGAGGCTCACCCAGTGCTTTCTATCTTTGAGTTTTACACCTTTTTGTTCTCATTTCAGTTTCAGAAGTCTCCCGCCCATCCTCTTCTGAATATGCCCGACACACACTAGCTTTTCAATGTTCCATCCATTTCCATATGGCTTGCTTTCTACAACAGATCTGAAAGCATGAGAATCTCTGTCACAAAGATATTTCACATATCTTACTCCATGCCTCATTTCGCTCCAATGAAATATTAATTTCATTCTTGCTGCAAATTATTTGGTGTTTTATTTGTCATTGCCTCTCTTTTTCTGTATTGTGTAACGTCTTCCTCTTTTCACAAATAGAACAATATTGGGACATCACCTGCAAATCAAAAACTTATCCTGTGTCAACACTTACAACTGATGGAAACACTGTGTAGGGAGGTGTGGCCCTTTTCATCCACGTGCTATCACGTGAAACACACAGATTTGTAGAAGGCAAGGAGCCATTTACTTCTGTCTCAATGTCTTTGTAAAATAAAACTGCCTCTTTCATTGCTGCTGACAGACTGCTATTGCATTCTGTTTCCAAGGTGTTCAGAAGATGATTGTTCAGTGTTGAGTACAAGGCAGACAGAGATGGCATATTCATTATTGCACAAAACAAATTGCTACCTTCCCTTCCAACACCAACTTTCCCATGACAGAATTACATGTTGGCTTCATACACCCAATTCTTAGCAGTTGATGTTTTGAATTGAATGTCAGTTTGACAGCTGTCGCAAAACAACTGCATATTACACACAATACCATATCTGTCATTGCTGTCATATAATCTTAAAGATTTATTGCCTCAGTTACCACATACACACAAATTCCTAATAATAGAACACATAATCTCTAAATCAGTTATCCTAAAATCACTATTCACTTTGTCTGTTGTGGACTAAAACTCTACACCAGTTCAAAGTTTCTTCTGTGAACTGCTCGTCGTCTTAGCTTCGCAGTTATCTTCCGCTGAATTATGTTGACTCATTTGTTGGAAAAAAAAAATATATATATATATCTTCCACGTAGGAAAAATATATCTAAAATCAAAGATGATGTGACTTACCAAATGAAAGTGCTGGTAGGTCGACAGACACACAAACACACACACAAACACACACACAAAATTCAAGCTTTCGCAACAAACTGTTGCCTCATCAGGAAAGAGGGAAAGACGAAAGGATGTGGGTTTTAAGGGAGAGGGTAAGGAGTCATTCCAATCCCGGGAGCGGAAAGACTTACCTTAGGGGGAAAAAAGGACGGGTATACAATCGCTGGCGTGCGCGCGCGCGCGCGCACACACACACACACACACACACACACACACACACACACACACACACACACACACATATTTAAAGACCCAAATATGTCTGCTTGTGTCTGTATATGTGTGGATGGATATGTGTGTGTGTGTGTGTGTGTGTGTGTGTGTGTGTGTGTGTGTGCGCGTGTGTGTGTGCGCGAGTGTATACCCGTCTTTTCTTCCCCCAAGGTAAGTCTTTCCGCTCCTGGGATTGGAATGACTCCTTACCCTCTCCCTTAAAACCCACATCCTTTCGTCTTTCCCTCTCCTTCTCTCTTTCCTGATGAGGCAACAGTTTGTTGCGAAAGCTTGAATTTTGTGTGTATGTTTGTGTTTGTTTGTGTGTCTATCAACGTGCCAGCGCGTTCGTTTGGTAAGTCACATCATCTTTGTTTTTTATATATACACACACACATTATTTTTTTAATTTTTTTTATCATTTTTGCCCAGTTGTGCCTACATGCCCCCTTTAGAATAGGGTATGTTACAAGGTGATCTTTCCTGAAGTTTGTGATTTTGCTTATAATAATTTGAAGATACATATTACTGTCATTAGTTATAATGATCATAATTTATTTTGTGACAAAATTATTTAATTAAATGGATAAAATATCCATTAACGAAGTTGTGGCGGAATACGTACATAAGACGGTTGCAATTGGCAAGCTTTTGGAGCTTTCCTTCTCATCCTGTACGGTAAGTCTCCCCTGACCTGCCATTCTGGGTGACTTCGCAAGATCTACCCCTTTTCCTAGACCTCTCCAGTCCTATTCCTTCACCCCTCTTCCATCCCCTTCAACCCTTCTGGCTGAAGGAGGAGCCACTGGCTCCGAAAGCTTTCCAATTACAACTGTCTTCTATGCGTGTTTCCTACAGCCGCTTGGTGATGTCTCTGCCCAAACTCTTTGTCTCTAAATATGTCTGCTTCTGTCTGTATATGTGTGGATGGATATGTGTGTGTGCGCGAGTGTATACCCGTCCTTTTTTCCCCTTAAGGTAAGTCTTTCCGCTCCCGGGATTGGAATGACTCCTTACCCTCTCCCAAAACCCACATCCTTTCGTCTTTCCCTCTTTCCTGATGAGGCAACAGTTTGTTGCGAAAGCTTGAATTTTATGTGTATGTTTGTGTTTGGTTGTGTGTCTATTGACCTGCCAGCGCTTTCGTTTGGTAAGTCACATCATCTTTGATTTTAGATATATTTTTCCCACGTGGAATGTTTCCCTCTATTATATCAATTAAATAATTTGTTTCTTGTATGAAAGCATTCTTAAATTGAAATGAGGTGCTTGTGTGGAAAGGTGCTTCTGGGTTTTTTATCGTGTTGATGTGAAAAATTAGTATTTTTTAAGTGGTAGAAGCTAAACTATTGAGCAG
This sequence comes from Schistocerca nitens, assembly GCF_023898315.1. Lineage (NCBI taxonomy): Eukaryota > Metazoa > Arthropoda > Insecta > Orthoptera > Acrididae > Schistocerca > Schistocerca nitens. The sequence continues at coordinate 385,386,344 of NC_064614.1, read as the reverse complement.
AGAGGATTTGAGTCATGTATCAACTGTACTATTTTGAAAAATTTGACTAATTATTCCAGATCAACAAATTCATGTCCTTATTGCCTTCTACTTTTGGTTGGTTAGGTTGTAAGAAGTTGCTTCTGAATCTACTGACATAATTCATTTATATCGCTATTCCACAGATAAATTTACATCATTACGGGAGCAACTAAATGAATTTGGTGGTTTTGTTGTTGGTTTGGCGAGGGGAAAGAATCAAAAAGGACGCCAAAGTTATCGAAACCCTTTCGATGTGCCTCGCCACTGTTTGCTGGAACAAGTGGTTCGTATGAGAGCTAATTTCCTTCAGTCTTCCCCTGCACAGACAAAGCTTGTAGATGATGGTAAGTAGATATGTAAGCTGTATTTTACTCAGCTGTATTAACCCCCATATCAGTTAACATCCTATTTCTCCTGCACCTTCTAGATTACCTCCATAGCATGCCTGTCGGCCAGATGGGAAACTACCAGGAGTATTTGAAACGTATGCAACCACAGTTGAGAGAAATTGAATCGACACCTGTTCGACAGCATATGTTTGGTAATCCCTTCAAGATTGACAAGGTAATGTTTTACTCTTTATGACTTTAGGATACTGTAATAAAACACCTTGCATTTTGTACCTATCTGGGACGGAGATACTACTTGATTATTGTCATGTGGGTGGTCACCACAGCCTCAGTAAATTTGAAAGGCCAGTCTGTATGGTAAATTACAGTATTCTGCCTTGCCGGTTTTGGGCATGGCCCATCATTGAGGACACTTATAGCAACAGCTGTGAATACAACCTTCTCTCCTCATCAAAAAGTTGCATGCCATGTGTATGTATGCATAACATGGTCATTCATGTTTGCCATTGAGAAATGCTTTGCTATACATCACACTTATACACACTTGCTCTTTTCACTGACACGTAAGTGTGATTGTGCAGTAAATTGTAACTGTCAGGTGATGAATGTTGACAACCTTGTTTTGCACATGCATGACACACAATTTTTTGATGAGGCAAGGACGATGTATCCACATCTGTTGCTATAGGTGCACTTAAAAGTAGGCTGTGTCTGAAACCCTGTAGTGTAGAATAAAGAACTTAATATACAACCTGGTGGAACAATGTCCTCCTTCAGATATTGCTTTCTTTTACAGTTAACATTTCCAGATACTTTACAGCATTGTTTATGTTCGTGTATTGAGTTACAGTGGTGCTAATAATGTATGAATTTTACTTAGTGTAACCAAAAGCTGAGGAGGTAGAAAGTATGGTGGTGCAGAAAGGCATTGCGTGAACATTTCTTTCCATTAGTAGCTTAGGCAAAAATATCTTATTTGTAATAAATATCAAAATCTGTTTTGCAGAGCTTCTGCTTTCTAAGGAAATATTTTCTTTAGTCTCATGTGTTACTCTAGTTAGAAGAGCTTTATCTAGTTGTAGGTAATTAGAAATTTTGTTTTTGCCCCTAAAGTCTAATCTTTAATTGTTGATTGATGAACTAGTGAGAAGTCATCCTGTATTTCTGAAAACAAATAATTTACAGTATGTTTGTAAGAACATAATTAGATGATAAATTGAAAATTAATAATTTTTAAATATTTGTAATGCAGAGAATGATGGTGGATGAAGCTGACATAGACCTTGTTGGAAGTGGCAGTGGAGGACATGGTACAAGTGGATCTCACCGGAGTGGTACAAAAAGAACTGCTTCTCATTCTGGTATTGACCCTGGATCACCTAGACCTCCCAGTAAAAGGAAACCTGGTCCGATACCAAAAGATGTGGTTGTACGCAGACCATCTTCACCATTGCCATCACTGTCTCCTTCTCGTAGCCCGCCATCTTCTCCAGCACATGTTTGGTCAACTCCGGGGTTTGCAGCAGATCCTTTACCACCCGTTTTAACACCCATGTTACCTCTCCCAGACCGCCCATCATCTGTGATATCTGACTCTGAAAATGATGACTCTAATCTCTCCAGTCAGGATATTGGTGCATCGGGGCCACCAAAGTTGGTTATGGTGAATGGTGACATCGGTAAGTTGAGCTGTGTAACTGTGTTGTTGATATTTAGTTATAAGAAATTCTCTCTCTCTCTCTCTCTCTCTCTCTCTCTCTCTCTCTCTCTCTCTCTCCTGGTTGCTGTAGTTGCAAAACAAGCTCCTAGGCATGCAGATGGGCAAAGGTCTGTTTTCCTTCACATGTGTAGTAGTACCATGTATCTTGTTAGTAAATGCCAGATACTAAATAACTGCAGAGTGCAGAAATGCATCACTGTTCATGATTTTACAGCTAGTAAATTGTCAAGTGCATGATAAAGCAGACAAGTGTTTCAATAAGTGCAAAGTAAGTCTTAGTTGGTCAGAAGTTACAAATTTCATGTTAAATTATGTGTTATAAATTAAAAACATTTTTCATTTTGTAGGTGAAAATGGGGGACCACCACACTTGGGACCACGATGCATTTCACCTCCTATGCAGGAAACTTTACCTCCTCCTGTTCTTGTGCCATTGACAAACCATTTATCAGAACAGTTTCCATTGAGTAGGCGACAATCTCCCCCTTCTAGCCCATCATTTACAAATCACTTGACATTTGGAGATACAGATATGAGAGACCATAACTTCAGCAGTGCTAATCAGATAGGTAGCAATCATGTTGGTACTATAGGGCCAGAACCATCAGTCAAAGGACAAAAAAGTATTGCATATTCTGAATTGAGCAAGAAGGAACTGGCTGAAATAAAGAGACATAATATGAAAGTGCGGACTCTGGCGTACAAAGAAGTGCGTAGGCCAGGAAAAAGTAAGTATGATAGTTACATTAATATTTGAGTGGCTTCTTGCCTCCTATAACAACATAAAGCATAATATATAAAGGACTTACATTTTTACTCTTTATGACTTCTGTTACAGATTTTGGTCCCCTTTTTAACCACCTAAAAACTATGAAAGGTGACTTAAATGTGAAAATGAAACTGATGCGGGAAGTGATCCATGAATCATTACGTTTTAAACGACGGACATTAGCAAATTTGCTTGAAGAATTCTTGCACACAATGGTTGCGAACTCTAATCATAACATGTTATTGATTCATCCTCAGAATAATAACGGTGCGACAAAATTAGGATGAAACATAATACATAAAAAGTTTTATACAGATCTATTACACATTTTCAGATGGCAGTAAGAGATCTATTTTGTGAAGTATGTACTCCATTTATTGTAGGGAGTAAACTGTTGCCTTTGATGTTTAGTATTGTAGTATTTGGAACAGAGATCTGTCTGCTCACAGTCACAATGGATAAAGTTCAGTAGCCTCCAAAATTGATTTCCCAAGGAAAAATTGTCTTTCTGGGCATTATTTTTGCAGTAGCACAACAAACTAGGACTGATATGTTATCACACAAATCTAATTTGTTCTAAATACAGAAGCAATTCTACATAATGCCTGTGAAAGAAAAACCAAAAGAAAATTTCAGTATTTATGTATTTCAGATCTCTCAACGTGAAGTTACATTGAAAAGCAGCATTAAAAACAGTTCATCTTTCCTCAAACACTGCATATAACATTAAACGGGTATTTTTTGTAAAAACCGCCAGTAGGATGTACGTAGAAAAAGATTGTCTGATAACATAGATTTTTGTGGGCACTCAGTGCCAAATCTGTACAAAAGTGTGTCTGTTGTTGTTTTTGATAGGTTTTTAACTTGTTGAATTTAATATTTTGTTGTGCTGTTCTGAGGTCATGGTGAAATTGGACATTGTTATAGCAATCTTTGTGTTGTGTGTTTCAACAATGTTTAAAATCGAGATGTCACCCCCGATCATGTTTAAACAAGGGAGAGTGTGGAAGAAGAAGTAATAGGACTTTTTTTATCAGTTGGCTGATAGTTTTAAAAGTGCTGGATCACACTGTCTTTCAGTACCGAGAATTTTATTCCAGTGTGAATATTTGTTACAAATGTATTAAATTATTATTTTACACATATAGAATGAAGTGGTAAGTTATTTTTCAGATTTGGCATTATTGGTCTCCCACTTCTAACAACAGGTAAGTTCGCTGCTGTAGCAAAATTAAGTCATTTTATAACCAAACACACAAGTATCATAGAATATTTTTGTTGTTGTTAGGGAGTTGTTGCATAAGACCTTATTGTGAATTACAGTAGTGTTATCAGGAAGATCAGAATATCTTCTTGACATATTCTTGTTTTACTAAGTATTGGTTGTGAATTTGGACTGAGCCAAATCAAGAAGTGAATGAATATATCACTCTCTATCATCGAAACACTTTCTGTTAAGAAAACTAGATTTTATTTCTGATGGAATTGTAAAGTTATAGGCTACAAATTCTCTGATACACATTTTTGTAGCATTTTGCCCCGATGGAGGTAGCACTGATCTCAATGAAATTTTATTTTTCCTACACTGGTACATTACAAGTTATCAACTTGATATGTTGATTTCTGTTCATACAGATTTTAAAGTAGACATATTTCATTCTAATTGATAACGTGACATCCTGTGTAGTCACAATTTTTGGTTTGAATTGGTTTAAGGGCAATAGAAATTCATTGAATGTGTGTTAATACGGAGCTGATATTTCATTTTTAACAGTCAAAATATAGAGGCCAAGTTTAAATGAGCTCATACTACTATCGAAGTATATCCAAATAAGGAATGTTCTTAAACTAAAATCATGAAGACATTAAGTGCACAGTTGGTAGTGCAGAATTGGCAGTTACAGGAATACTAAGTAGCATAACACATGTGTATGAGAAGAATGAGTATGGTACATTTTATGTGAATAATAAGTATTAGAAAGTTTATTATGACATGGATGTCATCTGTTGAATACCTACTGAAAGCAAATGCCAAAACACTTCTTGGCCATGTTCGAACTCTTTTGAATCACACATACTTTGCATAAAATTATTACTGTGGATTGTGTGGGATTAGAGTCCTCACACTACAAATTAGAGAGAGGTCAAAGCTGTGGGCAGATAACTTTCAAAATATAAAACAATATAACCACCAAATACTGCACAAAGCATTTGAACTATTGTAAATGAAAAAAGGTTAAAAACTCTATTTCACGAGGAGAATGCCACTTACGTTAAAAATGCTTTGCTGAAGAAAAAAACTTCAGAGATTTGAAATATGAATTGTTCATAAAGCTTACCAGATAAAGCAGCCTATTACTTTTACTTTGTTGCTGGGGAATTCTGGGTCCAATGACGTGGATATGACAGCTGTAAAGTATTTTGTTTCCTGTGTTGAATTTAAGGGATGAATGCCTCACTCAGAAGATGCGTAAGTAAGTTCATAAATTCCAAACAGAAAAACTTTAATTCCCCAGCAGAAAACAATTCACCAAACTGTTGTAACTAATTTCTGTTGTATAACATGATGGGTAAGAGATGTCAAATTACTGTGGTACTGGTATGTGCCTGTGTACGCGTGTGTGTGTGTGTGTGTGTGTGTGTGTGTGTGTTTTGCAGATTACTGCAAAGTTCATAAATGCTTAAGCACCATTGAAAAATAAAATAAAATCAGAATGTCCAGCTCAGAACTGGCAACATCAAAAAAATAACTGCATTCATTCAAGTGGCTGTCGCTTGCTACAAGTTTTTAAGTGACTGTTGGTGGCATGAACAATAGCATCATGAGTAATATACTACAATATCTTCCCATTTGCAGAACGAATCTTCCACTGTGCAGTGTGTGTGCGCGCGCTGTGCAGAAACTTTGTGACAAATTAAAACTGTCTTCTGATTAAGTTCATGTATACAGTTTTAATTTGTTAGAAAGTTTAATCTTGGTTAGCCTTGCAACAGGTGGGTTTGTCTCATCCTGGTGCTTGGGTGACCTGATCTCCTTGGTAATTTTCCCCAATCAATCCCATTGTACTCCCTGAGGAAGAGACTATAGCTCTGAAAGCTAGGATAATTTTTTGTACTTTAGTTTATTGGCAGTTATGGAATTTCACTGCATTAGGGTAAGTGCTGACCCATCATTGTCTTGCGTTAGTCATGAATTCTTGTACTTTTTGTTATTGGCCAGTGGACTGTGTAGTCTCCTGCAAAAGGCATAACAATATTCTCCTGTTTAATGTTTCCAGAAAACATGTCATTGTTAATGTGCAAAGCAAATGCTGTCGTGTGTGTGTGTGTGTGTGTGTGTGTGTGTGTGTGTGTGTGTGTGTGTGTTTCTTTTACACGTGATGCTCTGAAAATAATAAAACAAAATAATTGGAGACAAATTCATGTTAAGGATAATACAGAGCTGCTGATAGTTGCTACTGTTGGTTAATGCGTGTAATGGTGCTATGAAGATCATCAGAAATAAATACCAAAGTGCAGTAGATACACACAGTGTAGTGCAGCTCCTTTGAATTAAAATAAGGCAAGATCAGAAGAGTTGTAGAATGGAAGACAATCAGTTTCTTGAGATGATTGAGGTTGAAATGCCCACCCAGATTAGGTATTCTAAGAGTTGCTGAACTCACAGCAAGTTTTGGGGTGTGTGGATTGAAAAGACCATTGCCAATTTCCAGTTGTATCATTATCTAACTGCTTTAATGTGTGTGTGATTAACATTTGAGTGTTCGTCAGAGTTAAATAATTGACTCCCTTAAAAGTAACTTGTCACTAGCAGCTGAACTTACAGATTGGTGCCTGCCTGTAAAAGATACGATGTGGCCATATGAACAGTTAGTTGTCGTTATAATTATTCACAAGAATTTCTGTTAGTTAATGTAGGGTGATTCTGGAAACAGAGTTCACCAGGACTCATTTGACACAATGGAATTCTAGCACAGGAGTGTGGCACTAAGTACTGTACTTACTTTGCAAACAATTTGTTGACAATATTGTGCAATTAGCAGTCCAAATATTAATAAAACATATACCATTTAGTATATTGTATTATATTTTTACAGGAAAAAATGTAAGTGCCTGTCAGGCAATCGTGGTTAAAGTTTCTAGGATTTAACTACTTTGCTTGTAGGTGGAATTTATTTATTTTTACACAGTTGATGACCCCCACCTTATCTAAATTAGCTATTTGTATCTACCTTATCAGCACAACAACACAGTAATCTTTCTTCAGTTGTATCTTAAGGTGTAATTACACCATATTGCAGAATTGTTTTGAAAAAAGTTCTCTGTGATTGTATAATATCCAAATTTCACATGGGAGGGGGCTGTGCCTTGCTGCAACTGGTTTTCTATTCACGAATGGTGAAATGGATTCTGAATGTTGCAGCAAACTCATTTCTGTCCATAGTGTAATCTGTAATGAACAATTTGAGGATGTGAATTTTTTAAAGAAAATGACAAATAGTTCTGCATGAATTCCTATATGTGAAAATATAAGATTGAAGTAGGTAAAATAAGAAGACAGCCTTTTACTGGTGAACTGAAGGAATGATGTGCTGAGCAAGTATAAGCTGTTCATGAAACATGTTGGGACACTTCTGATGGCATTGAAGAGGAAATTGTGGGCCTGCAAATATTTCACTGATCTTCCAGAAAATAATGAACTATTATTTCAGGGCACTAACAAAACGACTAGTTGTTCTCCTTTATAGGCCACTAGTGCAGGTATCACAGGAGTACTGGTTTAAGAGGGGGTATTCAACATGTATGTATATTTTGAAAACATTAATTTGGGATTTATTTGTCGTAGCCCTACTTAATTATTCCCGTACATACTTTATCTGTAATTAAATGTATTCGATCTCCTATATCTATAAGCAGATATTAGAAACAGATCAAGTTGTCTGGTTGTGGTGCCCTCTCAGTGGTTTGTACAGTCCGCGCAAACAAGTTGACACTGGGCGCGTTGGTTGACGGGAGCGACCGCAAACGAATTTCACAATTTACATTTTGCTAGTCTGGGCAAATGGTTTTCCTATAGGTGCTTTCCCACGGTGTCTTGTCTATTCCGGGTTAGTAAACACAGTGGTTGGTAGTTATCGTGAGGCCATAGCAGAGCCTGGCCTGGCAGTGGAACAACCATTATTATGTATGCAGCAGTCTGCCTGTTATATGTGATGAGTAACCTTTGTCTAAATTTTGTCACTGCATTGTAACTCATTTAAAAATGTTTATTTACCCTAGCACCTTTCCAAACCTTTGGGGCGTTTGTGTGGTAGTGAATATCGATGATTGGAGAGAACTTGACAGCTAAATCCGCATTTCCAGGAACCTCAACTGTTTATATGGACAACACTTAATTACAGCCGGTGCCGATTACGACATTAACATGTTGCAATCATATATATGGTACCGAAATGTAAGTACATATCCTGATATAAATTATCATATGCCTTAAAAATTAAGAGTTAAAACGTGGCGGCGATAATGTTAGCAGAACCTATCGGAATATCACGTCCGTGTATGAGTGGCCCCATAATAGTGCCTGTTTAACAACCAGCTCGGAAATCGGGAGTTTGAAAACACCTCAATGTTTTTGAAACGATCGTTTTAAATGCGATTGAACAACCAAATTACATCCTTTAAACATAGTCTAGAAATCGGGTTACGCTATAGATCTGTTCGTCACCACAGCCACTTTTTCTTGCGTGCTATTCGGTACAATAGGCGCTATCACAGTTGATAATGCTGACTTCAATCCGGACCTGTTCTAAACACGGCGACTGCCTTGTGGCCGTCGGCGGCCACAGCTGAAACTCTCGCCTGAAGCCCTGTGACTGCCAGCCCCTAGGAAGCCTCGCTCATTACGCTGTGTGCTGTGCCTGGAGGTGCAACAACCATTCCTGCACAGTAGGCCGAAGGACAGGGCAGCAGAGCAAAGGAAATACATTGTGACACAGTGTACGCGCATATTGGGAGGCAGTTGCCATTGTCGCACCAACCCCGTGAAAGCACGTGGCCTGTATGCCGCCCATCAGCTGGGTGACGCTCGCGCAGTTAGTTGGGGCCGGGACACAGCGCGGCAAAGGCTTAAGCTGCCACTGTGGTCACGAGCCCTCTGCCTCAGTTTGCGCTATTGATTTACAGTCATGAGTCACAAAAACTGGCACTGTGCCGCTCTTCATCGCTTGCGTCCAAATATGCGCCATGTCTTACAAAGAGTGAGGCAGTCAACGTTTTGGTTTAAATGACTGAATAGACGCTTTACTGGAAATCAGATTAAGACAATCGAATTTGTAAGCTGCATACAATAGTACTGACAGAGAAGGCTGAAAAATTCGGTACTGTGACTTACACAACAGACAACTTATTCGACCACAGTATTACTGCACCTGGGAGTGGGACACTTTGCTCAGCTTATCGTGGTAGTTCAAGAGGACTTGTTGAACCATTTGACCGTATATGCCAGCCCTGGACCTACTATATTTACGAACCGGGGCAAAAACTTGACAGAGGCCCCCTTCCTCTTCGAGCGTTTGAGATAGAACGTAAAAAATTTACAAAAAATCGATTTTTCAAAAAAAAGTTCATTTTGTAGCGCACGCCTTCCTGAGGAGAGTGATATATAAAATACATATGTTCAAGGAAATGTGAGACTACTTTTTTGGTCTTCCATGTGGCAAAGTGCAGTGCTACACCTCTTCTCACACATTTTATCGCACGTTACTGTATTTTGCTCTGTGGAATTAAAACATGTATGTTTTCTAATTGAAATAATCAAACCTATATTTGGGACAATGAAAATTAAAATGGCTTGTGATGTCTCTTCTGCTCCTGTTTGACATCCTGCCACTCAAAAAAAAAAAACACTCAGTTAATACTGGCTGGGATTATTTGAGAGCGGGGAGAATAAGAACTCTTCAGAAAATCTGCATTCTTTGTTACCTAGTACCTAATACTTTCTCTTTTGTGACATAAAATTAAATATAGGAGACAAAAAAAAGTAAAGACAAGAATCAAGCAAGTACACATTTGTTCAATCCTTGAGACTCGAATTTTCTCCCCCCCCCCCCCCCCCTCTCTCTCTCTCTCTCTCTCTCTCTCTCTCTCTCTCTCTCTCTCTAATCTTGCTACAGCTTTACATGGCGTGGTTTCCTTTCTGTGAAAGAATCCATTACCTCATCAAACGTTTTGCTACATGAAAAATTAAAATGACGTCTAATACTGAAAAAACTGTTAATATGAATAGTACCCAAGACTAGTGGTTCCTTGATTTCATTACATCTATTTTGTCGCTCTCTGCAAGACAGAACGAAATAGGTCTTTCTAATATTGCAGCAAGGGTATATACGCGTCAAATAAGCGAGGCTGTTTTGGCAGAAATGGTCATTTTCATGTACCTCATTTACATAAATAACGTGACAGAATATTAGTTCATGAAGTAACATTATCAAGTGCATGGTAGGGCTACCACAAGCGAAAAGTTTTATGTCGGGAAATAGTTTAACATTTCAATCGAATGCTCCAGATTCTCAAGGATGAGATTGAAAAGTAGCAGTAGTACCAAATTTGGAATCGTCATGGTCTTCCATATAATTTGTGTGAGGTCCTCGTTTCTTTTCTCCCTCGTTCTAACAATCAATCTTGTCATCACTCAATCTGTAACTGTTCTTGCCATTGTGAAAACTTATTCTCTTAACTACAATAACCCTGCCAGAGTCACCAGTTCAGTTATCCCACGTTTATAGTCCGGTTAGGCGTTAGTAGTAGTGGAACAAAGTGGTCACCACCCTACTCTCCATTGTTGCCAGATGTGTCCAAGATGGCGGCCTGTAGACTTCGCAAAAGTGCATATCATCCAAGATGGCTGTCATGATGTCAACTAATGATGGGAGTACCGTTATCCAAGATGGCGTCTTTTGGTGATAAAGTGCCCCCCCCCCCCCCGCAGGAAATTCAAATTCAATCAGGACAATGCACAATGCAACACACCACAGCTACCTCCATTAACCTAAGAAAATTGCAAGAGAAAAGGACATTTAGGCTACCCCCACTAACCTGTCACCCGACTGCCACCTCTTCCGAGGAACTGATGGGAAAGGGACAAGACCTGTGCTGGAATGTCTTTATTTGAAACAACTAGAGGCATTACCTTCATGTGTTCGACATGAGGCCTGGAGTCCAACTGATTTAGTACGCAGTACTACCACCAGAGGGCACCATCGTCCCTTCCGTGATGTAATCCAAGATGTGGTCTGGAGGGGGGAAAATGGTGAGAAAAGGACTGTCTTCTCTGGGCTGCTTGAGAGAGGAAGGAGTGTACTTTAGTTATTTTTGGAACAATTTATTTAGGGACAGGTTTGACATACTGTATTTATTACACCAATACAAAATACTCGCCCTGATGTGCTTGGTGTCACAATACACAGTCTTCAGACCTGCAAACTACTGGTAAATAATGCAGTACACTGATATGCAGACACGCAAACAACTCGTAAATTACCGAAATAGTGCAGCATACAGACCTGTAAACTACATGTAAATGACTGAAATAATAGAGTACTCTGAAGTGCAGACACGAAAATAACTCCTAAATTATAAAAATAACGCATGTGAAATGCTCTGCAGACACACTCACTACTCGTAAACTGTTCAAATAACACACAGCACAGCCTGCTCGCGAAACAATACAACAGACATGCAAACAGCTAGCAAAAAAAAGGCTCTATTGTGTGCACGCACTGCCCGCCACACTCTGTCCACTGCAATGCACAGTACACTACCACACATGCTTCTAAAAGTCGGGATGCACTGGCAGCCTCCACAAAGTGACGACATGGCCTGTCAGCTGCTAAGCCGCGCACAGGTGCCTGTCTGGGTCCTACAAGCATGAGGCAGCGGCACCCCTTTCATACTTGACACGTGGGAAATTCCTGTAGAAAAACGTGGTCACTGCTGCTGACGCGATGACACGTAGCTGCGGTGCAGGTCCAGTGCCAAGAGATGTTTGCATAGCAGCTAAAAGGTATGCAATGTTATACTGACATCACAGGTTGCACTATAGAAACATGTTCGACTGCAATCCTATCAGCCTGTTAGTCACTGAATTTGCCCATGAAACTGCTTCCGCTGTGAGAGCACTGTCTGTCAGTTTTCTGCAGAAACGACTTTCAGCAGCAAAAACTATCTTTTTACTGATCGCCATATTGCACTGACAGTTAAACCCTGCAAAAGAGCCCTGCATATCGTCAAATATGGAAATATACCTACTCAAGTACACTGCACCACCACTGAGGATGGGAGCAAAGACCTAATTGCAGAGCAACTCACCCTCGCAGATGCTGCAGAAATCCATTCCATTGCTTCCCAGAATAGCACAGGCTGCTTTCTCTTTTTTGTGATCCTAATGGGACATTCGAGCTGTGTCTAGCCATGCACACATGCTGACCTGCCTAGTGTGGCTGAAACATTGCTGCAAAATGCACTTGTGTACCTACACACCATCGCAAGCGCATCTGAAAAGGGTCTCAATATCATACTGATGTCACATGGCTATGTAAAATAAGAACCAAGTCGACCTCTCGGAAATTGTATAGTGCCCCAGAAATAGTTAATGCTCGCTTTTTTAGTAGCTTTTGTGATCTCTCAGCTTGTCTGCATGGAAATTCTTGCTGCCCAACATAACCAGTTCACGAAAATAGCGCAAATAACGTCGAATTCACTCTTCCTTGCGATCCTGACGTGGCACCGTGTCCATCATGTCTTACCCTTCCTGCTTTCAGCATACACAAACGTTCTCACTGCTATGTAGAGACTCCTATATCCCAGCACAAAGGATGTCATGTGAATGAATGGAGCATTATGATTGGCTCTTATCGAATTTACCCGCTGAATTACTGACGCCTCCGGTGCGGAAGCACTGTCCACCTCTTGTTTTCTGCAGACTGGACTTTCATTAGCAAAAACTATTGTACACAGATCGCAATATTATACCGACAATTAAACCCTGCAAAGTGCCTCTACATATCGTAAATACAGAAAGACTCTTACTCAATTCCACTGAGGACAAGAGCTTGAATATTAGAGCGTGACACCAATCTCCAACCCAGCAATATATCACTGCGTACTGTGCTGATAGAGTATTAGCACATGCACCGTAGGTATACTCACAGCATTAGATATTTCCCATGAGGCCGGGTAGTAATCCACTCTCAACATGTGACCAGAGTGCCCTCAGTGGATCGAAGTCACACTCAGAACTGTTGTGCAAAGACGGGCTCATTTCGCCTCGGCACAAACATGTTGCTGTTTCCGGACCCGACCTGTTTGCTTGCTCGCTCGCTCACTTGCTTGCTCGCTCGCTCACTTGCTTGCTCGCTCTCTCGCTCACGCGCTTGCTTTTCTACACACATCTCCAGACTCTGGGGTTACAAGAACACATGTATTTTCACATGGTTTGCCATAATATTATACCATTTACGCAATACATCTCGATATCAACAACATAGCAGTATTCTACCGATCGCTTGCGCAACATAACTCCAAAGATATAGACTGGAAATTATTTCTCTACAAATCCAAGACTTAAGAAAGGTGGAGTGTACTCTAGACCTCTGAATAACTAGAAACTTATCCCATCCGCAAAGACCTTTACATGAGAAGTCGAAAAAAACAGAGGAAACTGATATTTCCACTTGTGAATTCCGATGTCGGTGATGTAACAGATTCCAAGTCACCCCTATAATTTACGAAGTCAACTAAGGTGTTTCCCATGTCTAGATAACCAGCAAACATGTCTTCCACCTGTCTTTCACCTGCTAGATGTGCACACCACAATGTTCTCTCAACTAAGCAGTCAACTGAACAATTTAAATGGGAGGGGATAATGGCCCAGCGCAGACACATGTCCATATTGAATCTTGTCAAATTTTCACTTGTTAACGAAAGCTGTCCAACACATACTAAGTATTAGTTCATTATTCAGCCGTCTAGAGGACTATACGGTTAAGTCAAGTACATTCCTGCATTGCAACACCTGTCTCCATTCAGATGTTCCATGCTGTTAGCTGGAAAAGAGAAACATTCCCAGCACAGGCCACGCATAGACAGAATCATTCTACAAAATTGGTCACATATATTTTGTTGCTATACTTACAATTAAGTGTTAAGATTGTGGTTTCAGTTGAATGACAATTTGACAAGAGTGAAGTATCAGAAATACACCCTGCTGAGGGCTGTGGCTCTGGAAATAGGAACATCTCTACCATGTTTATGACTTGATATGCCTCTCTTTGCTATCACAGTACTCCACGTCAGACCCATACCTTCCTTACAACTGGACATGGTCGTTTCCTTTGCTCATGTCTGAACAAACACATACTTTATAAGCCTGATGCTCATGGCAAACCTATCACACATCCCCTACTACTAACAAGGGAAGCTCCCCATCGCACCCCCTCAGATTTAGTTATAAGTTGGCACATTCGATAGGCCTTGAAAAACTAAACACAGATCAATCGAGAAAACAGGAAGAAGTTGTGTGGAACTGTGAAAAAAATAAGCAAAATATACAAACTGAGTAGTCCATGTGCAAGATAGGCAACATCAAGGACAGTCTGAGCTCATGAGCGCCGTGGTCTCGTTAGCGTGAGCAGCTGTGGAATAAGAGGTCCTTGGTTCCAGTCTTCCCTCGGGTGAAAATTTTACTTTCTTTATTTTCGCAGTTATGATCTGTCCGTTCATTCATTAACGTCTCTGTTCACTGTAATAAGTTTAGTGTCTGTTTTGCGACCGCACTGCAAAGCCGTGAGATTAGTAGACGAAGAGACGTGCCTCTCCAATGGGAACCGAAAACATTTGATCGCAAGGTCATAGGTCAACCGATTCCTCCACAGGAAAACACGTCTGATATATTCTATACGACACTGGTGACGGCATGTGCGTCACATGACAGGAATATGTTGTCGACTCACCTAACTTGTACACTTGGCGAATGGGTAAAAAGGTTCTTCTACCTTGCCCGATTTAGGTTTTCTTGTGGATGTGATAACCACTCCCAAAAAAGTGATGAAAACATTAGCGCTTGTCACATAAACTGAAAATAAAAAGTTATACTTTTCACCAGAGGGAAGGCTTGAACCAAGGACCTCTCATTCCGCAGCTGCTCACGCTAACTGCGGGAGCACGGCACCCCTGAGCTTACTCTTACCTTGTTGTTGCCTATCTTGCATATGGACTACTCAGTTTGTATATTTTGCTTATTTTTTTAATAGTTCCACACGACTTCTACCTGTTTTGTCGATTGATCTGTGTTCAGTTTTTCAAGGCCTATCCACTGTGCCAACTTACTAAGTCTGAGGAGGGTGTGATGGGGAGGTTCCCTTGTAAGTATAATACTTCATCAATAACTAATTGCCGGTGATACGAAAAATACTGACCGAAAATCTACGATGGGTGGACATGTCCAATACGTTTTCTTGCAAGTGGAATCACTGTGTCCCAGAAAGAGAGGCATAATCATCTTACAAACAGCGAGATGTGAAAAAACACAACCATATTACCATCGCAAGTGGTCTTAGTTATACGAGGTGCGGCTAGAAAAAAACCGGACTGATGCTGGAAAAAACATTTATTTACAATTTCATGTTATCTCCTTCAGTGTACTCTCCTCCTCGGTCTCTACACCGCTCCATACGAATTTTCCACTGTTCATAGCAATGCTGCAGATCATTTTCGGTAAGTTCATACATTACTTCCGTCGCTTTTGCTTTTACTGCTTCAACAGTCTCAAATCTAGTTCCTTTCAAAGCTGACTTGACTTTAGGGAAAAGAAAAAAGTCACAGGGGGCCAAATCAGGTGAGTAGGGTGGATGATCTAAGATGGGAATGTGTTTTGCCAAAAACCTTCTTCACTGACAACGCACTGTGAGCTGGGGCATTGTCTTGGTGAAGGATCCATGACTTTTTTTCTCCACAAATCGTTCCGTTTTCTCCGTACTCGCTCACGTAGGGTAGCCAGGACGCTAATGTAGTAATGCTGATTCACTGTTTGTCCCTCTGGTACCCAATCAATGTGCACAATCCCTTTGATGTAAAAAAAAAAATCATCATTGCCTTGTATTTCGATTTTGACATTCGTGCTTTTTTTTTTGTCGTGGAGAACCAGGAGTTTTCCAATGCATCGATTGGCGTTTAGTTTCGGGATCGTAAGTAAAAAACCACGATTCATCGCAAGTAATAACATTTTGTAAGAAGGTGGGATCACTTTCAATGTTTTCCAGGATGTCAGAACAAATCATTCTTCGGCGTTCCTTCTGTTCAATTGTGAGACACTTTGGAACCATTTTTGAACACACTTTGTTGATGTTGAAACTTTCATGAAGAATCTGCCTAACACTTTCCTTGTCAACTCCTATTAACTCAGACACTGCTCTGATTGTTAAACGGCGATCTTGTCGAACAAGTTTACCGATTTTTTCAATGTTTGCATCAGTTTTTGCTGACAATGGTCTGCCAGTGCGAGTGTCATCACTGGTGTCTTCGCGGCCATCTTTAAATCGTTTAAACCACTCAAACACTTGTGTTCGCGATAAACAATCATCGCCGTACACTTGTTGTAACATTACAAACGTTTCACTTGCAGATTTTCCTAGTTTGAAACAAAATTTGATGTTAACACGCTGTTCTTTCTGTACACTCAACATTTTCCGACGCACAGACAAAACGTCAACTACTTAAAACAGACGCCACGGGCGGACTAAGTGCAGGAGGCAGATGAAACTCGAGCAGTAGGCGGAGCGAGAGTCACGTGACAGGCCACGCGACTTTCAGCCTTATTGCATTCGTTTTATTGTTTCACCAGTACTAGTCCGGTTTTTTTCTAGCCACACCTCGTACAGGTGCATATAAGTATCCATGTCAAAAGCTATACCCACTTTACAAATCGAGGTATGATACTATGTCTCAATGAGGTGTTTTTTTGTCCAGACAAATACCATAACACTGAATATAGACAGTGATTGCTGGAGTCTATAGTATCAGACCAATGGCGCACTTACACGTCCCCTATGGTGCAACCTCGCAATAAAATATCCAATCTAGAAAGTGATTCGGCTACAGAATGTGGTATGAAATCCGTATTTGCAACTCCCTCACGCCAACGCCGCTAGATATTTCTCTAGTATTTGTAACGCATTCTATTTCGATCCCTCGTCAGAAGAATGTGCTCAAGGGGTTAAATATATGTAGAGCACTGTCTGGTATACTTTGATGATGAATATGTTCGAGAATTAACAATGAATGGACGTACTGCACAGTCATCTATCTACATTCACGATGATATTAGCAATGTAGAGAATGGGCGATTTAGAGATGATACTGTAATTGGGAAATATGCTGTTACATCATTGGTCGGTGTGCAAATTACTGTAAAAGTGCTAAAATTGTCCATCCTATCAACTGTAATGCTTATTATTTCAGTATATCGGTCGTGTCTTTTCTGTTCCATCCATCCATCCATCCATCCATTGCTACAGTGTCGGTTACCACATAATGATTGACTGACAGCGCTTGTTTAAGTTGGAGAAAGAGTTTTGTGGACGGATGACACCTTTGGGGGGATGGCTAGCACTATAACAGCGATCAAGTACATGACTAATATGAGGAATCAGTCATCAACTATTCCAACACTTTGACAGATGAGTTTAAATGTAGAGCTCATGAATCACCTCCATACTGAAGTTTGGAAACACCGCAAAAACTCTTCCAATTTCCTTGTGTTGTACTGACTTTTATTTAAAATCATCCAGTGTGTGTGGTGAGATGGTAACAGCAGTAACAATATGATTTACACCATGCAACATCTTGTTTTCTGCGAGAGACCGTGGGTCAGAATGTGTTAATGTCAGTTCAGAACCTGACACAGAACTTCGAAGTCATGGCGGAAAAAAAAAATGTTTGGCAGTGTACAAAGCGTGTTAGAGCAGAAAAAAAACAATGACACGGGGTCACGGGGCACGTCCATTGCGACTTATCATATAGTCCATGGGATACAGTCATCCTCCTACAGGTGATGAAACTTTAAACTGGTCTGTGCAGTTGATCAATATACCTGTATATTTAATAGGATCATCACGTGTGCTCGCTGGCTGCATTAATGTGATATTTGTTTTCGATATTTGGGAGGAGAATGTGGTAAAAATCTTACCGAGTTCTCTATCGGATGAAGTTAGCGAAGCTTTTATAGTTCGTAATTTTTCTCTGTTGGATGGTACAGAATAATGTAGTTGGGGATGCACCACAGTACAATAGCAAAAATCATTGTCCTCCTCCCAGTTCCCGATTCCATCAAATGGGCGAAACATAGTCCTGTTGCACTACCGCAGATTAGCCTTCTTCTGCATGGGTTGCAGAAGGTGGTAGGTATATTTTCCTCTGACTCCTACTCAGTTCCGACTTAAATTTGAATGATCCCACATGTAAAGCTGGAGAAATAGCAGCAGTTGCAAGATGCATGGAGGCTACATAAAATAAGATTGGAATTTTACTGTAACAGGTAGGTTCGAGAAAGGTAACTCGTTTAGAGATGTGAGAGTGCCAGAACATGATTCACTAGTGGCTGTAATCAATAAAGGACTTCTCCATAGGACCCAACGCAAGTATTTGCTTGATTCCAAATTCCAGACAGCATTTCTAGTGGATAGCGTAGCACTAGAGATCTGAAAAGCTAGTGTACATTAGTTACGACCTCAGTCAGCACACCATCCACTGTTTGTGTTCCTTCTCAATTATATATTGCCTATAGTCCAGTCGATACATCACCAAACCTCTGACATGGCCTCGAGACAGAATGTGTTACAAATAATGGAGAAATATCTAGTGGCGGTGGAGTGAGGGAGATGCAAATACCAGTTTCATACCATGTTCCTTAGCCAAATCACTTTCTAAATTGGGTAACTGTATTGCGAGGTTGTACCATTGGCAACGTGTGAGTGCTCTGTTGGTCTGTTACTATAGACTCCAGTATCACTGTCTATATTCAGTGTTATGGTATTGGTCTGGACAAAATACCACCTCGTTCAGACAAAATGTTGTACCTCGATTTGTAAGGCGGGTATAGCTTTTAACATGGATACTTGTATGCACCTGTAGAACCTAGACCCCTTGTAATGGTAATATGGTTGTGTTTTTTAACATCTCGCTGTCTGTAAGACGATTACGCCTATCTTTCTAGGACACAGTGGTACCACTCGCAAGAAAACTTATTCAACATTTCCCCCCAACCTTGATTTTTCGGTCAGTATTATTTCGTATCACTGGCAATCAGTTATTGATGAAGTATTGTACTTAGTAATAGGGGATGTGTGATAGGTTCGCCTTGAGCATAAGGCATATAAAGTATGTGTTTGTGTTCAGACATTAGCAAAGTGAATGACCATGTCCAGTTGTAAAAAAGGTATGGGTTTGACGTGGAATACTGTGATGGCGAAGGGAGGCATATGCCAAGTCATAAGAATGGTAGAGATATTTCTGTTTCCAGAGCCGTAGCCATCAGTAGGGTGTATTTCCGATACTTCACTCCTTGTCGAACGTCATTCAACTGAAACCGCAATCCTAACATTTAATTGTATGTATAGCGCCAAAATAAATATGTGACCGATTTTGTAGGATTATTCTGTTATGCCTGTGGTGGGAATGATTCGCATTTCCCACTAACAGCAGAGATTGTCTAAATTGAGAGGGGTATTGCAATGCAGGAATGTAGTTGACTTAACCATGTAGTCCTCTAGACGGCCGGATAGTGAACTAATTCATAGCATGTGTTGGACAGATTTCGTTAACAAGTGAAAATTTGACATGATTCAATATGGACGTGTGTCTGCGCTGGGCCATTATCCCCTCCCATGTAAACTGTTCGGTTGACTGCTTCTTCACATTTCGCGTCTTCATTTAATTGAGGGAACATCGATTGTGGTCTGTACATCTAGCAGGTGATAGACAGGTGGAAGACACATTTGCTGGTTCCCTAGACATGAGAAACACCTTAGTTGTCTTTGTAAATTATAGGGATGATTTGGAATCTGTTACATCACCGACATAGGTATACACAAGTGGAAATATCAGTTTCTTCTATTTGTTCCGATTTCTCACGTAGAGGTCTTTACAGACAGGATAAATTTCTAGTTACTCAGTGGTCTAGAGCACGCTCCACCTAGCTAAAGTTTCGAGTTTGTAGAGAAATAATTTCCAGACTACATCTTCGGAGTTATGTTGTGTGAGCGATCGGTAGAATACTGCTATGTGCTTGATATCGTGATGTATTGCGTAAATGGTATAATATTATGGCTAACCATGCGAAAATACATGTGCTCTTGTAAATCCAGAGTCTGGAGATGTGTACAGAAAAGAAAGCATGCAAGCAGGTCTGGTCCATAAACAGTAATGCGTTTGTGCCAAGGGGAAACAAGCCCGTCTTTGTACAACAGTTCTGAGAGTGACTGAGGGTGCTCTGGTCACGTGTTGTGAATGGATGAACACCCGACATCACCGGAAATATCTAGTGCCACGAGTATACCCAACGTATGGAAGCGTCTGTAGTAGCGTCCGGTGTGGTCCAGTGGACGGTGTGTGCGCACGTTGGAGCCTTTTGTTTACGAGTTTTTTACGTGTCTGTTGCATTGTTTTATGAGCAGGTCTGTAGGCTGTGCTATGTGTTATTTGGACTGTTTATGAGTAGTGAGCGTATCTGCAGAGCGTTTTACATCTATCTGCAGAGCGTTTTACATGCGTCATTTTGATAATTTAGGGGTTGTTTTCGTGTCTGCACTTCAGAGTACTGCATTATTTCGGTGATTTACGAGTAGTTTACAGGTCTGTATGCTGTGTGCTGCATTATTTCGGAAGTTTAAGAGCTGTTTGCGTGGTTGTACATCAGTGTACTGCATTATTTACGAGTAGTTTGCAGGTCTACAGACTGTGTATTGTGGCCCCAAGCCCAACAGGGCGAGTGTTTTGTATCAGTATAATCAATATACTATGTCAAATCAGTCCCTAAATAAATTGTTCCAAAAATAACTAAAGTGCATTCCTTCCTCTCTCCAGCAGCCCAGAACAGACTGGGTCCTTTTCCCGCCATTCTGCCGCCTCCAGACCGCCACCTTGGATTACGTCGCAGGAGGGGCGATGGCACCCTCTGGTGGCGATACTGTGTACTAGGTCAGTTGTACTCCGGACCCCATGGTGAGCACACTGAATGGTGGTAGTGACTCTAATTGTTTAAGTAAAGACATACATCCAGCACAGGCCGAGCTCCTTTCCCATCAGTTCCTAGGATGAGGTGTCGGTCGGGTGACTTTGGTTAGTTGAGGTAGTCCAAGTGACCTTTTTTCGTAGGTTAGTGGAGCTAGCTGTGCTGTGTTGCATTGTCCTGATGGAATTTGAACTTCCCACCCGGGGGGGGGGGGGGGTGGCACTTTCCTGCCAAAATACGCAATCTTGGGTAATGGCACTCACGTCACCAGCTGTCGTCACGGCCGCCATCTTGGATGCATCTGGCAACAATGGGGAGTGGGTTGGCGACCAGGTTCTTCCACTACTGTTAGTAATTGTTGGTACAACACGTTTCACACACTGTTCGAAACGGCTGCTAACCAGGGACTGTACAACTGGCTCTTAGTAGTGTAGCGATCTGGCAAAAATTTTGTCAAAATTTCATTTTCTTGGATACACTGAGAAGATAATATGTTATCTTTCTTACCTGTTGTTATTGTTAGTCACTTATTTCCACTCTGGTAGTTTGAATATATGGATTTTCTTAATAATTATAACAACGCTGGTCATTCACAGACACCCAGTCAACCACATGCCAGCAACTGGCATTCACCCATTCGGGTTTGTTTGGCTCAACTCGTGAAGCAGTGTCCCCTTTTGTCTGTGGAAAGTTTTTTATTATTTGTAGATGCGATGGTGGTTTCTCTGGCAGAAAAATGTTCAAAAACCTACTGGGATGCATTTCAGAATCATATGAATAATCGATAGACAACGTGCACTGGATGTTAGGCCCATTGTGAAACAAGGTATGGTTTCTTCAAGAATGTGAATTTCGCGCCGCTAAATTTGCAGCCCGGGGTAGATCCGGGTCTTGTGTAGGCATAAATATGTATAACTCTCTTGAAATAGTTCATCAGTGCGATTCACTTTCGTTAGTTACTACTGCACTGCTTAATGTCACCATGTGTCTCCGATAACGTCCACACAAATCAAAGTGCCATAATATCGTGGTTGAGTAGTATAACGGCACACTAGGTAACATCGTGAAGACGTCAATTTCGTCTGCATAAGAGTCTTTATTAATTGACTGTATCAGCTTTGTTGCCTCCACTGCCGATACTTTACGCTTGCAAGTGTCTGCAAATCACCTTTAATTGTTATAAGATTCTTTCTAATGCAACATTCGAAGATGTTCCAGAAATTTTCTACAAATGTAAACCAGAAAAATTATCTTCAGCTGTTTTGGAGTGTTGTACAGTAAATATATTTATAGCAGTTTGCTTGGTGCCACAGTACTGTTGGAAAGTAAACCGGTTTCATCTACTTCTCTACTGTATGTCCTACTGAAAATTTAGCAGAAATCTGTACTGCTCATCTCGGTGTTTTTTAATCCTGGAATGCTACACTTACTTTCGTCAGTGGGTCTGCTGCACTAGAGTACAGGTTTCCCCCAAATAAAAACTGTATCCCAAATAAAAACGGAGTTTTAAAATGTTTAAATTTCTTCCTCCTCCTCTTCCCTTTTCCTCCTCTTCCTTCAGCGTACCAACTAGGGAAATTTTCTTCTCTGAAAGGCTCTTCGTTGTTTCTATGGGTGTAAACCAATTGTCCCCCGTTAATTTCTTTTAGCTCCATGAAAAGAACTGAATTTCTTCGTAATAATGTCGAGCTATAGTATATTAGCTGGTGGAGATCCCCCACCTGTACACACTTCTGCATTGAACACACACAATGTTTTTGCAGTACATCACTATCTTGATCTCGTACTTGTCTGGTTTGGAAGGAACATACGATTTAAATGGACACTGGCCTCTGAACCGAACTAATTGTTCGTCTGTTGTGTTGTATGCAGGAGGCACGAATAGTTCTTTCATTTTGTTCATGGAGCGCTCAAGTTCTTCCTGAAAAGGATCCAATTTGTCACTCAGTCTTCTGTGCAGCTGTGTTTTTCTCATCAAATATGACACAATTTACTGAGAATCTGAAACACACTTCAGGCAAGGTTGCCCGATATATTCCTATTGCACTATTTGTGTCAAAAAGCTCATTTGTAAAGACACCTTCCATTTTCGTTACTCCATCATAGTAGACCAGTCCTATAAGATATTGGGTTTCAACATAATCAGTGTTTCGGTGTCTGTAGGCTTATTGTCCTTAGGTGCTGCACCACAAATTTTTACCATTCTTGTTTTTGTTGTATTTAGATCTCTGAGCTTCAATTTCTTTGTTAGTACACTCTGTAATCCAATCTAAATTTTCTTTTATTAACGCACAGCCGCCGAGCATATATTGTGCTCTTTACATGTCTTGCTGCGTTTTTGTTCCCTGGTAACCGCACTACACGATTCGTTTTAGAAGTGATATGAAGAACTCCTCTTCTCTTTCGCCGCTCCACTTGAATTTATTTTCCCCACTGAGTTTATTTGGAGCCTTTACGATATTCGCCTTCGATGAATCAGAATTCTGAAGACGCCCTAGTCGATTATCTTTATCAGGAGCATCAACTGGCACAGCTGGACACTGACTTTAACGTGCAAGAGCATGTGATTGTTATTCATTTCCAGATTCCTCTCAGTTTTTAAAATCTGGAATGACAAAATCCTATTCCTCGGCTTCAGAATAAAGGCCTTCAGGATCTGGACTGAACAGCATATCATGTAATTCAATAATATCCTCCCCCTTTGTAAGGTCGAAAATCTGTTTTCGAGATGTGATTTAACGAATACTTCAATTAACCATTTATAATTGTTAAAAATTAGGTAATTTAAGCTTCATAAGTAGCATTGTTATAATTTATTTTGTTTAAAATGAGTATAAATATACTATATTTGACATCATACTTATCGATATAAAGAACCTTAGTCCTGAAATTTCTTAGACAGATTATGCTACACTGGCATTATCCTGTAGTACAAAAGTTAAATAAAATGAGAAGGATAAACACTATTTACTCTTTGATGATAACACACGTATTGACTTAAGGGGAATCAGATGGTTGTTTGGTTCAAAATTTTGTATTTTTATTTTTTGCACTTTTTGGTTACTCATATATTCGGGTTTAAATTGATACCAAATTTATTAATTTATGTTGAGTGGTTTCCGTTTTACAAGAGTTTTAGTAAAACCCTGCAATGCACACTTTTCATGAACTCAACCTTCTTTTTACTCGCTAGTGACTACTTGTTATAGTACAGCTGTTTGAATGTTTAGTTGGTAACACTGATGAAATACTGTTGGCAACAATGATGAAAACAGCTCCCAGCTTACTTTGTTGTTTTCAGTTCTTTGTTTGTGGTGATTGAAAGTGAAGTTTGTTTACGATATTCGTGTTTCAGTGTTTAATCTCAGCAAATAAGTTTATATTATGTAAAAATGCCGCAAATACAAAACAAGAAAAGAAAACGTGGGTTCAGTGGGAGGAGATGTAACCAAAAACAGTTTTTGCATCGTGGTGAATCTAAAGTGGAACTTCATTGTGAAGGTGAGCCTAGGCCTAGTACTACCACTGAAGCTGCTTGTGCTTCTAAAACAAGCTCTACTTCTAAGAAATTTACCCGTAACTAGGCTAAATATGAGATACATGGGAAAGAAGAAGGTTGCTATGATATTGTTAATATCAACAGTTTAGGTAGCCTAGTTACCCAAATTGTGGTGTGCGTAAAATGTAAAGGATCCCTTATAGTGTTTACTGGAACCAGGCTAGGCTTACAAGTACTGATAGTAATAAAGTGCAGTGACTGTTCTTTTGAAGGCTCTAAACAATCAGAAACGAATGTTCGATTAGCCTACGCATTCCGATGTATTGGAAAAGCTGAAGAAGCAGCAAAAACTTTCTGCTTGCTGACTCTGGTAGCTTTCAAATATTACAAAAAGTGCTTCGAGATGCTGCAAAAGAGGTCGGTGAAGAGAGTATGAAGGCTGCTGTTGATGAAAGTGTCAGTGAAAATGTAGGGACTTGATAGCAATATTTGACGGATTGTGGCAATGTAGGGGCCACACTTCACTCAATGGGATTGTAAGGTAATTGATGTTAAAATTTTATCCAAGTATTGCAGATGCGAAAATAGAATGACCAACAATCATGAGGCTGATTGCCTAGCTAACTACTCTGGAGTACGTGGAGGTAAAAGGAGTTGTGGAAATGTTCCAAGAATCGCTGCCGAAATACGGAGTGCGGTACAAGTATTATTTAGGAGAGGGGGACAGTGCTTCTTACCCTAAGGTTTGTGAGGCCAAACCATATGGTCGCGACTTCTCAATTGAGAAATTGGAATGTTGCGGTCACGTCCAGAAGCGGGCAAAACTTTCCGACGGCAAAACCATCAGGGGTCGTGGCCGCCTTACTGGTGAGGCTATATATCAAATACAACTATATTATGGCCTAGCTATAAGAGGGAATGCTACAAAAACTCTAAAGGACATGAAGGCAGCGGTCTGGGCAGAATTTTTTCATTTGACGGCTACCAACGAAGACACATCTGGACATGGACTATGCCCCAAAGGTGAGACAAGCTGGTGCAAATTCCGAAAAGCGCGAGAGAAAAATGAGCCTTATGACCACAATGACCACACTCATCTTCCTTTCGCTGTCATGGAACAAATAAAACCCATATTTAGAGACTTGGCCCATCCTAACCTCTTGCGTAAGTGCCTTCATGGTGGAACGCAAAATCCGTCAGAGTCGTTCAACAACGTTGTATGGTCGCAGCTACCAAAAGCAACTTTTATTTTGATAACTGCATTTCAGTCCGGAGTGAACGAAGCTATTACAAGTCTCAATGAAGGAAATTCAGCAAAGTGTAAAATTTTGAGTCATCTAGGCATATCTCCAGGCAAGAACTGTGTCAAGTTTTTGAAAAAGGACGACGAACTTCGGATTAAAAAAGCGGACAAAGCTGTCACTCCTTCTTTACACACGAACAATAGCACTTTGGATTATGTATTATATCTCGAAAATGGCCCTAACGATTTAGATGAAATTTTGTATTTAGAGTGGTTTTTGCTTTTTGAGTTGACCTATGCAGTTCCATTCTTTCGTAAAAAGTCAATTTTACAATATATATATCCTACATAGTTCCATTCGTAAAAACTCAATTTTATATTATAACAACGCTATTTCACATGTTTTTATAACGCCATCTCGTAAAACTTTGTTAGTACGCATTGAATGTAGTTAGGGTTTGGGTTTTTATGTTTATCTGTATATAGGTGTCTTTCCTTACAGCACGCGATTTTACACAAAAGAATTTTTTAAATAAAAACGCGAATTTCGTATTTCTTGGAAACGGCTTTGACAGTTTGGATAAAATTTTATATTTAGATACGGGTTTTGATTTTTAAGTTTATCTGTATTGGTGTGTTTCCTGAAAAAACTCGATTTTACACAATAAGTATTTTATATCGTAATTTCGTAAATCTTTGTTACTATTGGATGTTACAGTAGAGGTGTATCAAAATTTTGTGACATGGCGGTATAACATTATCCGAATACGAACACGTTGGACTTACCGTACATCCAATACTAACAATCATCCTAGATATGTTTTAGGTTAGACATGGTTTCCTCTGATCGCTGGTATCTCGGAAATGAAAAGTTATATTTAGTTAACTGTTTGCTTTCAACTTTATTTGAATAAGTAGCTTCTCCCAAAAAATACGATTTTACAAAAAGAAACAGAGCTATGCTCTGTCTTCCACACATTACGGTAATAACAAGAGTAATATGTACATTACAGCATTAGATTACTGATTACTTGCATAACTGTATCAAAGTTTCTTGTCTAAACACAGTTCAAAGCAAGTATTGTCACAAACATATACAGTTCAGGCTCAGTTCGCGAAAAAGTTCTACACACACACATTTTATAAATTATAGTTCAAAAACATTATCTTTCTTAATTTCCTCGATGTTAGACGTCGTCTTAAGCCTTTGAGAGTATTTCCAGCCCTTGAAAAAACACGCTCACAAGGAACTGAGCTTCCTACCACACACAAGCGTCTTAACATGAGCTGGTACAGTCTCGGGTAGTATATCTTACGTTCACTCCACCATCTAAAAGGGTCTGCCTTTCTTCCTAAAGGCTGAATTTCGATATTCTTGTCGAATTGTATTATTGTAGACGTCATGGGTGTAACAGTTTGTCTCGAAGAGCGTTGAACACTGGAGTCAAAATCTTCCCAAAATAAATCTTCCTCCGTGTCTGCTGATTGTTCCTGTTCTTCAGGCTGTTTTGCCTCATCATCGCTGGGTGTTCTTAATACTGCAGCTTTTTATATAACAGACTGTTTTGCTTTGTTGTACGAATTTGTTGACAGAAACGCTTGCTTTTTAAATCTGGGATCACGCAAGGTAGCTTTGGCCAACATAGCTCTATCTTCAATATCTTTGAAATGTCTGTCAAGTTCGTCCTTGATTTTTCTAATAAGAGATAATACTTGTCTAGGTTTGTTGGCAGTATCGTATTTCTCAAAATGTTTTCTCAAGCACTGAGAAAATAGAATTAGTTTAGATATAGTTACTTGTTTCTCAGAACTCACATCCTCAGTGATATGTAAAAAGGGCTTTAAAATTTTGCACATTTCTTCGAGCATTTCAGAGTCTTCCTTAGTAATTACTATTGCAGGATTCATTATTGCTAAAGTTTCAACAATAGCATCCCTGCTCTTCAATACACTGTCAAACATTGGCAGGGTTGAATTCCACCTTGTTTGAACGTCTTGTTTCACAGTCTGCTCTGGAAGACCCATTTGTTTTTGTACTTCCTTTAATTTTGAAAATGCATGGGGACTTCGTTTAAAATATTCCACTGCTGTTTTTACTTTTGTTTGCAGCTCTTTTATTTCAGCTATTGCATTTTGCACAGCCAGATTTAGGGTGTGAGCGAAACATGGAATATTTTGCCACCGCAAATATCTCGCAGCTGAAATCATATTAGCGGCATTGTCAGTCACAACTGCGACAATTTTATTGTCAATTTCCCACTCTTGACAAACCCTCCTTATTTCGTGGGAGATATTTTCGCAGTGTGTTTTTCATTGAACGCAAAACAATCAAGTAACGCGCTGCATAATTTAGGGGGTTCATCTATATAGTGCACAGTTGTTACAACATAATTTTCGCCAGCAGCCGAAGTCCAACTGTCTGTAGTAACACAACACGCAACAGCTTGAGACATGTTTGCTTTTACTTTTTCTTTCATACTATTGTACATTGAATCCAACAGTGCGTTCGGGAGAGTCTTTCTCGAAGGTAATACATAATTTGGATTTAGATTGTGTATCAGTTCCCTAAATTCTGGCTGTTCAACTATTCTGAATGGGTGAAACTGCTTCACAATTAATTTCAGAACAATTCCGTCCAAAGTTTTAACCTTTGACACTGGTAGGGGTCTCGTGACGAAATCACTAAGTCCTGTTCTCTGTTATTTGTTGGTGCCTGAATCGGTTCTTTGGTCGACGTCGAGGGTATAGAATACAATGTTGAGGGCACTATGGCAGACGTTGAAAATAATGATGTTCTTACTTCAGTAACACTCTCCACTTCGTCGTCAATAACCAACTGAGGACCTTCGGGTGTGAGAACAGCAGTAGGATGCTGTGTTCTTAAGTATCTTGCTGAAATGGAAGTCGTTCCAGCTTTGAAGGAATAAATACTAGAACATATTTCGCATTTAGCACGACCAGGGTTAATTTCTAGAAAATATTTCCAGATAACACTTTTTTTCGCTTATCACGATCCAT
This sequence comes from Schistocerca nitens, assembly GCF_023898315.1. Classification (NCBI taxonomy): domain Eukaryota; kingdom Metazoa; phylum Arthropoda; class Insecta; order Orthoptera; family Acrididae; genus Schistocerca; species Schistocerca nitens. Next base: position 385,357,441 of record NC_064614.1, on the reverse strand, counting down.
TTTACTGACAAACACTAACACTTTAACATGCACATATACAAAGAAGACGACAATCACTTCTGTTTACGACGACGCAAGTAACTCAAGAGATGAAAGTATATAAACATGTCTGTTTTCTGCCCTTTTCGGGAGAGCCAACAAATGAAGAAAAATAAAGAACATGTAACTTATATTCTCTCAGTCCTTAGGCAATCATTTTCTTTTTCAACGAATTACAGTATGTTTACAGTAGTTTCCAAATATTTGCAACACTTTTAAAATCATGTATAATATATTTGATCCAACCCTAGAATAAATGTCGATTGTTATGAACTCAGTAAAGTTGTAACACCTTGCCATTACGCGTTTACAGGGTCACCAACCGTCCGGCTTTTTGCGGACATGTTCAACTTTTTTGTTCCTTTTTTAATGTTCGGCGGAGTTTTTGTTTTTTAGAAATACCCTGCTTCGTAAAAAAAAGATGTATTTAATCATGTAACGAAGTTAAGTATAGCGTAATTGAACTGAGGTGTAGATTGCAAACTATTAGCTGTATGTTTTTCACGAGATTCGCTACCAATGGTGTGACGATAAATCTTTCATTCATAGTCGAGGTTAAGATATCGCTATTTGAGATATTGTAATATATTTAGCACCGTGTTGTTCACGCTCTTAAGGCCGTATTACACGATACGCCTATCGCGTTCACCTACGCATCAGCTTCCTAAACGTAAACATCGGGAACTGCAGACCGGTTCACGTTGCCCGATCAGACGATGCAGGGGTGATAGTCCTCATGCGAATACGTGCATCCACACTAGATGACAATACCATGCGAAACTCTTAGGGAACCATCTGATTTCTTGTGAAGCCGTTCATTTTAATTAAATTTTCTGAGAACTTAAAGTTCATATTTATTAAGTAGTCGTTATATTTTTATTGTAATTTTTTATTGCGAAATTGTTCTGTCATATAGCTATCACCGAATTATGCAACAGTATTAGTGTTCTGACTTATGGTCTCAACTATTCGTTTTAATTTAGGGCACTTAAGTTGCACAAGCATATATTTATCTAAATTTACATTTACATAGCATTTCGCCCATGGAGGACGCATTGCCGGCCGGGGTGGCCGAGCGGTTCTAGGCACTACAGTCTGGAACCGCGCGAGCGCTACGGTCGCAGGTTCGAATCCTGCCTCGGGCATGGATGTGTGTGATGTCCTTAGGTTAGTTAGGTTTAAGTAGTTCTAAGTTCTAGGAGACTGATGACCTCAGAATTTAAGTCTCATAGTGCTCAGATGATGTCGACTGAATTTTTTAGTTTAAATCTGGATAATAAATAAATAAACATATCAGTACTCCTAGTTTGGTCTGATCATGACTTACTGTAGTCAACATTCCACATACTTCATTCATTATCACATATGAAAACACAACTAACAACTGTGGTGTGGACATGACGTCAGATGATTCATCAATGAAACACAAGCAAGTTTCTCTGAGTAAGCTGTTAACTGGTCGTTTATATTTGCAAACATTACGATCATTCTCTTTTGCCTTGACACGCAATTTAACTGAATATTCTCGGAGTATTTCCTGGTTCCAGAAAAATCTTTTATAGCTATCTGAAAACAATCTCCATCCATAAATCCTATAAAATGAGATATTTCGAAATTTATTGATGTCGTGCTTTCTGAATTGTTAACGGTTTTTGTAGCCTTTTACTGACGTTTAAGTTCTTGTTTTAATGATGTAATTTTCCGTTTACATAATTGTTTTGGCATTTCTGAAAACGAAGACTGCAGGCCTTCATAGTGTCTGCAATGTTGCATTGCTTTTGGGCACGGTCAAGACTTTGCAAATAAGGGAAATGACATTTATTGGCAGTTCCAAATAAATAAATGTTTTTCGGTCGAGCTATTCTAAAACAGCTGCTTTTCATCCCGTACTTTTCATCCCCACTTTATTGTAGGATTAATTTTAGACTTTTTCCAAGTAATGTTGATCTTATAACGAACCTCTTGAGCGCGAAGTCGCAAGTCCAGTCTTTAGTAAGGCTCATTTGCAAGTTTCATCTTAACAAATACGACAGGAAAATGATACCTGCTAATGACTCACCATGTGCAGCATGTGGATAAAAGAAAACAAGTGTCTAAAGAGTGCAGAGATATATCTTCTATGGGATGTATGTACCGTATTGAATCATATTATTTTTTGTTCCTTTCTTTTCTTGTATATAAGCTTTATGTAAACTGAATGAGTTATAGGCACCGCTAAAGGTAAACTAACGAGCTATTTTGTGGCAAGGATAATGCTTTGATACATTGCTAAATATCTGTATAAACAAAGTAAGAAATATGCTCTTCAGTTTATTAATTTATGTATCTTCACAGTTTTGTTTCGAGAAGTGGTAGTGCATGGACGTCTGCTTGGATCCGCCGTTCCAGCTTTGTTAAAAATGAGTATTTTAACTGCTCATTAAAAGTATAATAAAAAGTTATTAGAAGAGGAATATTTATTGGCATGGCCAAGAGTTCAAATTCTCTGTTGATCATTTCACTCGCCACTGAGATCTTGCATCAAGAGGTTCGGTGCAGACAAGAAGAATTTACGCAGTATCCGGAGGAGTGTTCAAGCATCAACATAGCCACGATCAAGACTATACACAATGGAATTAATGTGAAGCAGTACACAATGCAAATTATGTTCATTGAACTTGAATGTATTGATATTAAAAGTCTGTTCATATTGGTATCAGTTAAAGTTCACCCAGGATTGTGCTCAGATCCATAAATTACTTTCATATTTCTGTCAACTATTCTTTCCTATCAGTTTTTCCAATTACTCAAGTAATTATTAATCGATTTCCATTGCCACATACCTATTCAGTAATACACCTCACGTAATGTGGGGAATTATATTTGCTATACAAAAAAGCACTGCCGCCACTTGTCGGTTGAATACGTTTACTTTTTTAATGCATTGCCGGTGTGAGCCAGTTTAGCTTTTGATTTTTAATAAGATGTTTTCACCCTGACTAAATACAAAGTATCCATAAATTATGTGATCAAGTTATGCATGACCCCAGTTATGTTAAATATTGTTTATGTAAGAGTTAATGTTAAAGTGAATCATGTAGTTAGGAGCAATAATAGAAAGCTTGTAGTGGGCAAGGCAAGTGTGTAGCAGGACATACAAGAAATTTTCTTCCCATACTTTGAGTTTCCACTATCACCATCATCAGCAGTGCTCATCAGATGGTTACAAGGGGTTACCTTGTATATTAATGTGATGTTATTCTCTATAATATACTATCTAAACGGTAAGGGCAAAAATGTGTGGTTGTGGGAATCCTCTTTAATGGCGAGTTCAGTATAGTGGTAGCGTTTGAAAATCCTCAATTTAATGGCATGAAACTAGAGTTTTAATCATATGAATCGTACAAACTATGTCAGAGTTCTGCGAAGATAACTGCACTGTTCAACGCTCAAACGGCTCCGGCGTTACTGGGCTGCAATGGAGTATGTGTTGAGAACCACCCAAGAACAATTAAAACATACAGCAATGAGAATACCGCACAGTGCCCTAACCATCAGTAATCAATGTTTAGAAAATTGATGTATGCTAGCTCGCCATCCAGTGTACTGTGAATGACTGTCTCAATCAGTATGAGCAAGTGTACGGATTTTTTGAAAATGTATGCTACACATTTACAAAGCTAACACATCAGAACATTTCAGAGGACATTTTCGCAAGTAATTTTGAAGTGTATTGTGCTTCTGCACGCTCCATCTATGATGCAACAGCAGTACTGACGTTGCTAAAGAGATACATGTATATTTGTACTTATCTGCACACCTTACAGTGTTAGCTCAATTTAAGAACGAAAATAAATGATTGTTTACCTCTCAAAACTGTTTCTTTTCAACAAGAATGAAAGGTAGAGATCCATAGTACGTAAAGATGCACAATCGTTGTAGCTGTCACTAAGGTACTTGGACTAAATCAGAGTAGCCCCATTACTATTTTACCTCCAAATGGTTAAGCTATAACGACTGCTCGATTTTATACGAAAGAGGAAGACATACAATCTATTTACAAACAATTATTTTGTTTTTTTCCCTTTTACAGCCTTCACAGCATGGCGTAACAAGAGGAAGTCCATCAAGTTGACATTCTCCATCCAACTGCAAATGCTCACTCTATCACAATAGTCATATGAGGGCGTGATGAAAAGTAATGCCTCCGAATTATTTATGTAAAAACTCTTAAAGCTTTTCAACTAAAACAAATGTTATTAACATTATACATCTTTATTCTTCATGTCTACATATTTAATTCTCAACATAGTCAACCTAGCGATGAAAACGTTTCTCACAACGGAGGGGCCATTTTGTTGATATCATCGAGCTAGAAGGTTTGATGGAGCCACGACCTCATCTATGCTTGCACCGCTTCATCAATATCAAAGCAAAGTTATCGAAAGTTGTCTTGGCAAAAGATGAAAGATGGGGCCAAGTGAGGACTGTATGAAGGATGATCGACGATAATGAAGTGAACCCAAGGCATCAAATTGTTACAAATGTCGCAGCGCTCGTGTGTGGTTTGGCATTGTCATGCTAAAGAAGAGGGTGCTCCATGTGTGGATGAACTCTTCGACTTCGAGACTCGATTACAGCATGCTGTTTCTCACTCATCGATATAGTTACATAACACACTGCCATGTTACGTCCTATATTTCAGAGTCCTCTAGTGGCAGGGGGCTGCATATATGTAGACATGAAGAATAACGATGTAGAATGTTAATAACGTTTGTTTTCTTTAAAAAGTTTTAAAACTTTTCATACAAAAAGTTGAAAACATTACTTTTCAGAGCACCCTCGCGCTTAGAAAGAAATTCATTGCTCTGAAAGATGTGTGGTAACTTGTGAAATCTATGTGAAATCCTTAGTCTTACTGTTGTGGCTTTCTGACATATGTGGGAATAATTGGTTCAAAATATTTAGGATGACTGGAGTTCGCATATTTCTCGAAAATAGTACTGTCCTGCATTCATCGTTCTCCTTTAGCAGCAGCTTAATGGACAACTTTTAATTACTTAATGGCGCTTCGGTGCTCAGAACTTGCAGTATACATTCGTTGACAGCACTTATTTATTTTATTTCGAGTCAAAAACATTACAACAATATTTACAATATACACAATATAACAAATCAGGTCAAATCATAAAAGAACAAACTAAACGGTATTAGCCCAAAATTGTGCAACGGCAGCAGCATTGTCTGAAACATCAACAAGCTCTTGTGTGGAACATGATACAGGACATCTAGGACAGTTAATTAAATGTTTGGTTGTCTGTTCTTCTCCGCAGTCACACAAGGTGGAAGATTCCTTCATAAAGCCCCATTTAAACAGATTGTCCTTAGTTCGTCCGACGCCACTCCTGAGCCGATTTAGAGACTTCCACACTGTCCAGACTTGATTTCCACCAGGAGGAAGGGTCTCAGAAGGAGTCATCCAATCATTACTGTCAGATTTTGCTGTCCAGGTATTGCTCCTCCAGACATAAGGCGTGAAGTCGCAGCCAAACTTGAGAGACATAAAGCAGATCATAACACCGATCACCTGCTACATGGATACCAGCCACCAATTAGTAGACTCAAATCTAGGAGGAGCTTCATGAGAACTACTACACCCCTCACCGGTCGGACTGGAGCAGCCAGACTATCTCAGTGGACAGCACTTATGTACATTAACAACTAATACTATCACTTTCCCCTTATCGCATTTAGTCTCGAGTATTATAACCCTGTTCATTTTTTTCAACCATAACAGAATTCTTGATGGCTCTGAAGTGACTGTAGTCCCCAGTGTACGCTTATTTTCTATATAAAAGTAGAGATTAAGCACTTTTTTCGTGTTTTAAAGTTGTATACACTGTTACAGATGTTATATTCGTATATTAATAGCAGTTGAAAAAGTGCTGTCCTAGTCACGTATGAACTCTCAAAGGTTGAACATTTTCATTTTTACGTTTCAAAGCTGGTGAGCGGTATAATTTTCTGTATTGTTTTATACTAGTGAGAAAAAGTAGTAGTATTATCATACAAGAATTAGTATTTAAGTAGTCTAGTCTAGATTGCATTGTAATAATTAAATCTTGATCACTCACGCCAGTTTTGTTTCTGCCATTTTTTGTAAGTAGGCTGTTTATGTGTTTGTATGTTGGCAGGGCTATGTAGTGCTTTGCATTAATAATATTTTATAAAGAAGTTTCAGTTTTAATGTGTAATGTCAATTGGGTAGTATGTGGCATACCAAAGTCAGATAGTATGTGTCATATAATTAGATCTTTTTGTTTTGTTTTTAGGGCATAATGCCATGGTTTAAAAAGAAGACTGCCATTGGAGTTTGAGGAGAATGATATGAGACTGCTATGAAACAAGATGACCAAAGGGCTGCAGTCGATTGTTTAAATGTTCCGAGAACTACACTGCAAAGGAGATTTGTTATATCCTAGCCAGTAATGCCAACCGAGCCCGCTGCCAAAAAGGTTGGCAGCATCAAAGTCCGGACGCCGTCCGCATAAGCAGCGCCAGCGATACAGGAAATCGCCGCAAGTCTGCGCGCGCCACCGCTGGCTTCTGGCTTCTTAAGCGCTGGAGTCGCGAGCGCTAGCACAGTTCTGGATTCGCCGCTCAGTTGTATACTCGCCACCGAATTGTGTACCTGCTAGTCAGTTGTGTGTTCATCGCAGCAGAGTTGTTGTTTGTCGTCAGCCGACGCTGACCTAGCCGCACCGACTCGAACTAGACAGATTTCTGTAGACCATGTTCACCACTGTGTTCTGTATCGTCGTTAATAAAGATAAGTACCGACTTTCATTTAATCCGAGTGTTTGGGTTTTCATCTTTCTGTTCACTGTTCCAGCGGACCGGTCGGCCCGCTATTAAAAGTGTGGCGGTGACTTCGTAGGCCGTTTCTACAGCGAAGTGTTGTCGCTACGAAGGCCGTCACAAAACTGGCGACGAGGACTTCCGAACTCGTGTGCAGGGCTGGTTTAACTTGTTTCTTGAGATAGAATTTTGGGGACTGGTTTAATTTGTGTTCACTATGTCTGCCGACTTACAACAGTTGATCTTGTTACAGAGTCAGCAAATACAAAGTCTGGTGGAAGCAATCGCCAAACAAGCGGCTAATCCACCACCATACAAGGAACAAGCACAGGCAGCACCGCATTTTCGTGCTTTTGAGGCATCACGAGAAGAATGGCAAGAATATTTCGCGCAGTTGCAGGCGCACATGTCAGTCTACAAAATCACAGGTAATGAGCGGCAGCTTTATTTAATTTCCACTGCAGGCGTGGAAGTCTATAGACTACTTTGTAAGTTGTTCCCGGAATCCAAGCCAGAAGCTTTAGACTATGACGTTGTTGTTACCAAGCTTGCTGAATATTTCGAGTCGCGAGTTCATGTGGCAGCAGCCAGATTCAAGTTCTTCAGATTAAAGAAACTGCCACATCAATCTAATAAACAGTGGTTAACAGATTTACGGGGCCTCACCCGTCAGTGCCGATTTAATTGTGTGTGTGGAGCTTCCTACAGTGATGTCATGTTACGAGACGCTATTACTCAAAACATTGCAGATTCTCGTATTCGTGCTGCTATTTTAAAGTTGCCTGACCCGTCATTAGAGACTGTGATGAACATTATTGAAGCCCAAGATACTTTTGACTATGCTGAGTGTGAGTTAGATCAGCCATGTATTTCTCAAATTGCCTGTGCTAAGCAAGTTATGTCACGCCCGCGGCCCCACCGGCAGAGTCAGACTGTAAACACTAGCCGGCCGCGTCATGTTAAACACATTCGTCAGCCGCGTGTGCAAAATGATAGAGTTAAGTCTTGCCCTAAGTGTGTTCTTGCTCATCCTCGTGAACGTTGCCCGTTAAGAAACGCGGTTTGTCACTTTTGTCAAAGGAAAGGACACATCCAGACTGTTTGTTTGCGTAAACGCAAGAACAATTCTAGTGCTTCCCAGCCCATGGATATTCATGTTCTTCAAAGCCAGCCCGCCCAGAAGGTCGCGTTTAAAGACTCTTCCACGGTTCGTGTGGGTAATAAACTTGTTCGCAATAAGCCACCCACCCAGCCCTCTGCTATGCGACCCAAGCGTAATTCAAACGCTGTAAAACGCAATGTACAGACTGCAAGTGAAGCGGGAGTTGTTGTTCCACCCGCCCAACCCACGAGTTGTCGTAAGCAGCGAACACGTGCTAAACGCGCTGATTTTGTGTCTTCCGCCTCCGCTGCACCGATCCAGAGACAGTGTAATAAACTATTTGTGAAGCTACGCATCCTGGATAAGACCTTCAATTTTCAATTAGACACTGGTGCGTCTGTGACTCTCATAAATAGTGCTACGTATGCGGCTATCGGCCGCCCTAAACTTTCAGCGGCAAAACATTCTTTGGCTACTTACAGTGGAGAACAAATTCCTGTGTTAGGTGTATGTAGTGTGCCAGCCACATTCCGGGGCAATACAAAAACAGTTTCAATCACAGTGCTCCGCGCTACAGACAGTGTAAACATTTTCGGATTAGACTGTTTTGACTTGTTTGGCCTGTCTATCCAAGACAATGTGTTGCAACTTAATTCTGTTGTTGTTCCTCAAAACAGCATAACCGACTTGTGTAAACGATACAGTGACATATTTAAAGACGAACTCGGTTGTGCTGCGAACTTTGCCGCTCATATTACGTTAAAAGAAAATGCTCAGCCTCGATTTTTTCGTGCTCGTCCAGTGCCTCACGCCCTCCGGGCACCTGTAGAAGATGAACTTCGTCGTTGGCAAAACAACGATGTTATTCAACCCGTTTCAGCGAGCCAGTGGGCTTCTCCCTTAGTTATTATAAAGAAACCGTCTGGCAAGTTACGTTTGTGTGCTGATTTTAAGTCGACAGTTAATCCTCAGACTGTCATTGATTCTTTTCCTTTACCTCGACCGGACGAGCTGATGGATAAGTTAGGGGAAGCTCGTTTCTTTTCCAAAATTGATCTCCGTGAAGCATATTTGCAATTGCCCCTCGACGAGCAATCACAACAGTATTTTGTCATAAACACGTCGTTGGGGTTGTTCCGTTTTCTGCGTTTGCCTTTTGGTTGTGCGTCAGCTCCAGCTGTTTTTCAGCGTTTTTTTGTCACAACTTCTGGCTAATGTGCCATCGTGTTGCAATTATTTAGACGATATTGTTGTGTCCGGTCGGACGCCTGCTGAACATTTCCGTAATTTGGAGTGTTTGTTTACAGTGTTGTCTCAGGCAGGCCTACGTTGCAACATCGATAAATGTTCATTTTTCCTTACGGAGTTGGAGTATCTGGGACATGTTATTAATGCTCAAGGCATTCATCCCTCCCAGTCACATTTAGCAGCTATTCGTGATTTGCCCGCCCCTCGCAATCTGCATGAATTGCAAGCAGTTCTTGGCAAATTGACATATTATATTAGGTTTATACCTAATGCATCACAGATTGCTGCACCGTTGCATCGTCTCCGCCGTAAGAATGTTCCGTTTGTGTGGTCAGCTGATTGCCAATCAGCCTTTCAGCAGCTCAAAGAGGCTTTATTGAATGATCGTTGTCTGGTCCATTACGACCCTAACAAGCCTCTGGTGTTAGCTTGTGATGCTTCTTCTTTCGGCCTCGGTGCTGTGTTGTCTCACCGAGTCGGTAACACCGAACGTCCTATTGCGTTCGCATCTAAATTGTTAAACAAAGCTCAGTGTAATTATAGCCAATTGGACAAGGAAGCGTTGGCTATTGTGTTCGGTGTCACAAAATTCCATCACTACCTCTATGGTAGACCATTCTATTTAGTAACAGATCACAAGCCCCTGACGTCACTGTTTCATCCGTCTAAACCAGTTCCTCAGCGGACAGCTCAGAGACTACAACGTTGGGCTCTTTTGTTATCACAATACCAGTATGAGATACTGTATCGCCCTACAGCTCAGCATGCAAACGCTGACGCGCTTTCTAGATTGCCGATTGCTGCGGATGATGTCTTCGATTCCTCTGACGACTCTTGCCATCAGATTGACGCCGATGAGCATCAATCCCTCCGGGATTTTCCGATTGATTATCGTCAGGTGGCACGTGAGACAGCTACGGATCCTCATCTGAGTTTACTGTTACGTTTTGTTCAACGTGGTTGGCCGTCCAAGGCAAAGGACATATCGGATCCTGTGGTTCGTCGCTATTATCCGCAACGTCATCTGTTGTCTGTTTCGCACGGAGTTTTGCTGTTACGCACCGAGAATGACCAGCTTCGTGTAGTGGTTCCCCAAGTGCTCCAATCCAAGGTCCTCGACTTGTTGCATCAAGGTCATTGGGGAGTGGTCCGCACCAAGCAGCTTGCCCGCCGTCATTGTACATGGATCGGTATTGATAAGCAGATTACGCAGATGTCTACAGATTGTTCAACGTGTGCCGAACACCAAGCTGCTCCGCCTCAACGCTATTTTGAGTGGGCACGCCCTGCCGGTCCCTGGCAGCGAGTACATATTGATTTCGCTGGTCCATATTGGAATTCTCGTTGGCTCATCGTGATAGATGCATTTAGTAATTTTCCGTTTGTTGTGCCCATGCAGTCTACAACGTCTGCACAAACTATACAGGCGTTGACTTCAATTTTTTGTATTGAGGGTCTTCCAGAAGTTTTAGTGTCTGACAATGGTCCACAATTTACCTCTGCTGAATCTGAAAGTTTTTGTTCTGCCAATGGCATTCGCCATGTTCTTACTCCGCCATTCCACCCTCAATCGAATGGTGCAGCGGAACGTTTTGTACGCACATTCAAGGATCATATGGACCGCCTTCGTGCTACGCACTCTCGTCAGCAGGCCCTCATCACGTTCCTGTCGTCGTACCGGACCACGCCACGCGACGGCCCTTCGCCTGCGGAGCTTCTCCACGGCCGTCGTCATCGCACCCTACTACGGTTGTTGCACCCCCCGGATCGACCCGCCGCTTCTGAGCATCGCACGCGTTTTCAGCGCAACGACGCCGTTTCTTTCAGAGTTTATCACGGTCGCCGTCGTTGGGAACGTGGTACCGTGATAAGTGTCCAGGGTCGCGGTTTTTATACTGTTCAAGGTGCTACTGGGGTGCACAGGAGGCATCAGAACCAGTTGCGCCGCGCTGGCCGCCCGGATTCTGCCGCTCGTTCTTTGTCCACAGATTTGGTCCGCGGCGGGTTCCAGCCGCGCCTTCCGACTTCGCTGCCGCCCCCAGGGCAGCAGCAGCAGCCGTCGCCGCTACCACGTCGACAGCCCGTCCCGTTGATGCCTCCCGCGCAGCTTCATGCGGGAGCGCCCCGGGTGGTCGCTCCGGTGCCTGCGGTCCCTCTTCAGTCGCCACCGCCTTCGGAGCTGATGGACGTCGACCCCTCTGCCGGGCCGCCTTCCCAAGCGGTGGCTGTGCAGCCTGTATTGCAGCCGCTTTCCTTGGGCACCCCCAAGGAGTCTGACACCGCAGCGCCTTGTCCGGCGCCCACTCAGCAGCCGTCGACGCAGCGTCAGGAGACGCTGCCTCTCTTCGTGGGTCCCGACGCCCCGTCGCGTCCAGTACCAGAAGCTGCGCCCGTGGTCACAGGCGTGCACCCTGACCTCGGTTTTCAGTCGGTGTTTCCCGAGGCCCCGCGCAGCCAATGCTGGGGTGCGGACCGGGGACTGCCACCGACAACAGTCTCCGCCCCGGTCTCTTCTGCTACGTCTGCGGCCAGACCCCTCCCCCGCCGTCGACGCTCGCCACGTCATTATTCAACGACGGTGCGGCGATTTGGGGGGGGGGGGGGAGGAGTGTTATATCCTAGCCAGTAATGCCAACCGAGCCCGCTGCCAAAAAGGTTGGCAGCATCAAAGTCCGGACGCCGTCCGCATAAGCAGCGCCAGCGATACAGGAAATCGCCGCAAGTCTGCGCGCGCCACCGCTGGCTTCTGGCTTCTTAAGCGCTGGAGTCGCGAGCGCTAGCACAGTTCTGGATTCGCCGCTCAGTTGTATACTCGCCACCGAATTGTGTACCTGCTAGTCAGTTGTGTGTTCATCGCAGCAGAGTTGTTGTTTGTCGTCAGCCGACGCTGACCTAGCCGCACCGACTCGAACTAGACAGATTTCTGTAGACCATGTTCACCACTGTGTTCTGTATCGTCTTTAATAAAGATAAGTACCGACTTTCATTTAATCCGAGTGTTTGGGTTTTCATCTTTCTGTTCACTGTTCCAGCGGACCGGTCGGCCCGCTATTAAAAGTGTGGCGGTGACTTCGTAGGCCGTTTCTACAGCGAAGTGTTGTCACTACGAAGGCCGTCACAAAAAGATTAAAATTAATTGTAGAGAGTCAACAGACATCTATTACACATGTCTGATGGAGTTTTTCAAACCAGAATTGTTTATGGGGAATTGTTGAAGAAAACTGGATCCATTGCTACTACTACTACTACTAGATGTGAGGCCTTGGCATATGGACTTTGTGAAGACATTGAAGACTCAGAGATTCACACAACAATCACTACATTGCTTCGCAGTAGAAACACAACATAATAACAACGGGGAATTACAAGTTCCTTAAATCAATACACTTTGAACCATGCAGTGACATCAGTCGATATAACAGCTTCAGTTCAATATGATGAGTGACGCATTTGCCGGGAATATTTCTCCCACAGACCTTTTGCTTCAAGGATGCTTGATGCAATTTACAGGAAGTCTATGATAGTAATGTACTATGTTGTGCACATCAAATACATAGATTACAAATAATGGGTCACAATGGTTTTAACGGAAGCAGTGGGTGGTTTCATAACTTCAAACAGTGCTACAGAATTGAAAGATGTAAGGTAACGAAATTTCAAAATAAGCGTCAACTTGATGATGCACAGAAAACTGCGAAATTGGCCCGAAAATTTGTAGATGAGATAAACAAACTTATCCAATCTTTCAGTAAAGGATTTGTTTGCAACTTAAAGCAATCGGGATACGAAGAAGAAATGCTTATAAAAAGAACCCTGGAAATTTAAGGTACCAAGAGAGTTGTACCAAGATCGATTAACACCAATCCCTAAATGCATTCATATACAATTATACCAACTGTTAATGTAGATGGCAAATTACCTAGATATTTATTGTGGTACCTGAAGTTGGAGATACTCTGCCCCCTATGATTCTTTCTCGTGTGCATGATCTTACAAGGGCAGTGGGGAATATTTATGTCACAGCAAGAACGAGTGGGAAAACAATCGTAAGAGAACTACAACGATGGTATGAGCACTATTTTTGACCAATAGTTGGTCAAAATAACTTCCTTTTACCTGATTCCTGCTCTGCATATAAAAATCATACTCCTTTAGAGAAAACTATCACTCCTGAAAAGTGTGTGACATTGCAGTTCATACCACCTGGAACAAATGGACAAGGGATGTTTATTTTGACTGCGCCTATAAAAGATATTATCACACTATCTGCAGCTACACCTTAAAGAATAGCCAGTTTCATGAAAAGCTCCATGACAGGCTAGTTTGCATTCGGTTGCATTCCATCACATTCCTTCAGTTCTCGTTACCTCATTACACCAACATTATTGTATATGGATTCTTTAAGAGTGGATACCTAACTAAACTTCCTGCACAGTTTCTAACTTCCAAGAAGTTCGTCTTCGATCTTGGTGGTACAAATCTTTGTGATCACTGTGGTGCACCATTTTTCATTTGGTGTGCATGGTGCAATTTAATAGTTGGTTCTGAAGGTTTCTTCAATGTAGACTACATTAATTATCCCCCTCCTTAAATAAAATTTTAAAATCATTTTACAGAGGACGGTATTGTGTGTTGAAGGATATGTGGCTTGAATCACATAACACAATGTTATTTTTAAAAGAATGCAATTATTACATGTATAGAAGAAACATTTGACTACAGTATTAATACGTAACTATAGCTAGCAGTGTTCTACATCTACATTTATACTCCGCAAGCCACCCAACGGTGTGTGGCGGAGGGCACTTTACGTGCCACTGTCATTACCTCCCTTTCCTGTTCCAGTCGCGTATGGTTCGCGGGAAGAACGACTGTCTGAAAACCTCCGTGCGCGCTCTAATCTCTCTAATTTTACATTCGTGATCTCCTCGGGAGGTATAAGTAGGGGGAAGCAATATATTCGATACCTCATCCAGAAACGCACCCTCTCGAAACCTGGCGAGCAAGCTACACCGCGATGCAGAGCGCCTCTCTTGCAGAGTCTGCCACTTGAGTTTGTTAAACATCTCCGTAACGCTATCACGGTTACCAAATAACCCTGTGACGAAACGCGCCGCTCTTCTTTGGATCTTCTCTATCTCCTCCGTCAACCCGATCTGCTACGGATCCTACACTGATGAGCAATACTCAAGTATAGGTCGAACGAGTGTTTTGTAAGCCACCTCCTTTGTTGATGGACTACATTTTCTAAGGACTCTCCCAATGAATCTCAACCTGGTACCCGCGTTACCAACAATTAATTTTATATGATCATTCCACTTCAAATCGTTCCGCACGCATACTCCCAGATATTTTACAGAAGTAACTGCTACCAGTGTTTGTTCCGCTATCATATAATCATACAATAAAGGATCCTTCTTTCTATGTATTCGCAATACATTACATTTGTCTATGTTAAGGGACAGTTGCCACTCCCTGCACCAAGTGCCTATCCGCTGCAGATCTTCCTGCATTTCGCTATAATTTTCTAATGCTGCAACTTCTCTGTATACTACAGCTTCATCCGCGAAAAGCCGCATGGAACTTCCGACACTGTCTACTAGGTCATTTATATATATTGTGAAAAGCAATGGTCCCATAACACTCCCCTGTGGCACGCCAGAGGTCACTTTAACGTCTGCAGACGTATCTCCATTGATAACAACATGCTGTGTTCTGTTTGCTAAAAACTCTTCAATCCAGCCACACAGCTGGTCTGATATTCCGTAGGCTCTTACTTTGTTTATCAGGCGACAGTGCGGAACTGTATCGAACGCCTTCCGGAAGTCAAGAAAAATAGCATCTACCTGGGAGCCTGTATCTAATATTTTCTGGGTCTCATGAACAAATAAAGCGAGTTGGGTCTCACACGATCGCTGTTTCCGGAATCCATGTTGATTCCTACATAGTAGATTCTGGGTTTCCAAAAACGACATGATACTCGAGCAAAAAACATGTTCTAAAATTCTACAACAGATCGACGTCAGAGATATAGGTCTATAGTTTTGCGCATCTGCTCGACGACCCTTCTTGAAGACTGGGACTACCTGTGCTCTTTTCCAATCATTTGGAACCTTCCGTTCCTCTAGAGACTTGCGGTACACGGTTGTTAGAAGGGGGGGTTACATGTACAGAGGAGAAGCGAACTGTATGTTGAGGCTGGGAGAGGAAAAAACCTTATATACAACATCTTGATATAGGATCATATATAAAAAAAGCCATGGTGACGATAACAACATAAATAATAGTAATGACAGTAAAAACCACTGATGACAGTAATGAGAGTGGCCGGTATTCACAATGACAGTACACACTTTACACATCAGTAGATAAGTCTAAAATTCTTATATGAATTTATGTGTATTAAATACAAAATTCTATGGGAAGTTCATACATAGCACAGCCATAATTAATACATAACATAAAATATGCATTATCTTAAGTAATGTGCTGAGTTATTCAAATCAACAATTACATCAACAGTAGCATCTGATGTGAGGTACATGATACTGAATAGTAATCCACGACAAATTTTATATTTGCACGTCCACCATTACATTTAAAAGCAACTAAAATATATCCTGAAAATATGCTGCTGTTATGAGAAATGACAGTAAGATCACTGAAAGCCTCATCAGTTAACAAGTTAAGTATAATATAATTTCTAAGACTTTCCTGGCGATTTGTTGTCATCTCATAGAATCGGGTGTACTGCCGATGGTCCGGGTCTTCCCAACACGATATTTCGACGACGTAACTCGGTGTCTTCACCAGTAGAGTTCTCCTTGTCTGCTAGTAACACCACCAAGTCTTTATCTTCCCGCAAACTCTTAAGCGCCATCCTCTCGTCTCTTGAGATGTTTGTTTTGGGCGGCCTGGCTCTGGTTAGCGCCCTGCATGTCTCTTTGTCACACTGCTGAAGACTGACTACGACCAGAAAATCTGTCAACTTTTGGAGGACCCTGCTTATAATCCAGTAGAGAATGAGCCCACCAATAGAGTGGACCGGAAAACCCGGTCTCTTCTTAAGGAAACAGGATGGCTTGAGAAGGTTGTCAAACAACTAAAAGGTAAGGCACCAGTACCACTCAGACTGTATGGATTACCCAAAATCCATAATCAGGATGTACCACTTCGCCCGATCGTCAGTAATATCGGCGCAGCCACCTACCCTAAGCCTCTTACCTTAAGAAGATGTTGGTACCATATGTGGGAAAGTGTGTCCACCACATCCGCAACTACTCGGACTTTGTGAAACGTCTCAACAACTTACTTATCTCGGACACAGATATCATGGTCAGTTTTGATGTGGTGTCTCTATTCACCAGGGTACCACTTCAGGACACACTCGATATAATTAGTGAGAAATTTGATGGAGCCTTGCTGGATCTTTTCAATCATATTTTGACATCGACGTACTTCCTTTTTGAAGGCCAATTCTATGAGCAGACTGAAGGAGTGGCCATGGGTAGCCCCTTACCTCCAGTAGTGGCGAATCTGTTTATGGAGAAATTCGAGGCTGAGGCACTTACAACTGCTGTCTACCAGCCGACGTGTTTCTTCAGATACGTTGATGAGACCTTCGTCATCTGGCCACATGGCAAAAGAAGACTGGATGAGTTACTGGACCATCTGCACCTTAGGCCACAGTGTGTACAGGAAACCAACACACATTGACTTATATCTACAGGCTGACAGCTGCCATCACCCAGCACAGAAGCTTGGAGTGCTGTGAAAACTCGTACACCGAGCCAAAACACTCTCTGACCCAAACAGCCTGACAGCAGAATTAGAACATCTACAAAGAGTGTTCTCAGACAACGGATACTCCACCAGGGACATCTGCAAAGCGCTCCATCCCACCAGACGACCTGAGGCAACAGGAGAGGAGCAGGAAGAAGAGACCAGGAAAGTAGCCTTTCTACCGTATGCTGGGCCTATATCTGCCAAGATTAACAGAATCTTGAAGAAACACAATATCAAGAGTGTGTTCTGCCCACCTAACAAGATAAGGACGCTCCTTGGAACTGTCAAGGATGATTTGGGGTTAAGAAAACCTGGTGTCTACCATATACCATGTGAATGTGGGATGACCTACGTCGGTCAAACTACTAGAACAGTTGAAATAAGATATAAAGAACACCAGAGACATACCAGGCCACGACAGGTAACTAAATCTGCAATAGCAGAACATTGCCTGGACCTTGAGCACACCATGGATTATGACAAAACCAGGATCCTGGCTCAGACCCCCCGATTCTGGGCTAGTGTCATTAATGAATCGATTGAAATCAAGATGGCGGAGAACTTGATCAACCGGGAAGCAGGATATCAGCTTAGTACTGCGTGGAATCCTGCTTTGGAACTACTACAGAAACAACAGAAGAAAGTTCCCTCCTCCAGGAATGAACTACAGACGTCCAAGAGCGTAAGTAACGGAACAGAACGGCATACGCGATACCAGGCGGCAGCAAGCTCCTTGGAGGATGGCCATCATAATATGCATCTCCAACAGCAGCCGGATGTCGCAGGAAGCGCACCTCACAGGCGCATACCGGGTTCAGAAGGCCAGGAGAATGGCCGACCACGAGAGAAACTCGCCGCGGTCGCGGACAGTATAAGGAACTTCAACAGAGCCATGATACTGCTAGTATCGTGCCTATCGGGCGCGGACCCAATACGGAACGCCTTGGGATGTACGCTACCTCATAAGATAGCCGCAACGGGCGCGGACCGAAGATGGAGCGCCTAGAGACTGATACCACCGCCAGGAATGGCCACAGTGGGCGCGGACGGCATAGAGAACGCCACACACTGCCCAGGCATAAATAAGGGACAAGGTCAGCTCGTCAACCAGTGAATTCGTCAATTACAGAGACTGCTTGGTAAACAGCGAGATCCTGGACGACGCGATCCCGAACCTGGCCGAGCGTGTGAACACCAAATGAACTTCCTACAAAGTCGGGAGCTCATAAGAAGAAAGGCGGAAGCCCGTGAAGAGCAGTTCAGAAGAGAACTAGAAGAAAGAGAAAGAAGGCAAGAAGAGGACCGCAACAGAAGGCGCGAAGCCGCTCTTGCCCGCCGTGAACGCCAGCGCCAACGCTGGCAGGACGGCAAATAAAAGAGAAGACCAACACAAGCAGTTCTGGCCGGGTTTTGCAGGTTTTCCTTGGCCGCTAAGGTGAATACCGGAACTGTCCCCAACATACTCCTGCAAATAAAGTCCCAACTGGAAAAATACCCTCCCCCCCCCCATGCACCCCCTGAGAACAAAATAAATAGTGCCAAAACAGAATAAAATTATGCCCTATGGCTGATAAAAGGCATAACGCAAGCCCTAGAACAGCCCGCCCTTCTCCCTCAGAGAAGGAAATGAAAAGTGCTAAAAAAAAAAGAGCTTAACCAGTCTCAGGGAACACCTGATGAAGACGCCGGATTACGACGTCGAAATATCGTGTTGTGAAGACGCGGACCACCTGCAGTACACCCGATTCTACGAGATGACAAGTTAAGGGTGGCTCAGTGTCAAAGTCTCGCAAGAGCAAGAATCCAGTACTATACATAAAGAGGTCCTCAGTGCTAAAAGTTCACTTAGAATACAATGATATATGCAAAATTACACAGTACCACTAATTCTCTGAGCCACCCTTAACATGTTGATTGATGTGGCTTTCAATAATCTTGATACCATATTTCGTATCTAGAGCATATTTTCAGGATTTATTTTAGTTGCATTTAAATATAGTGGTAGAGTGCAAGTCACATGGGATTTGTTGTAGATTGCCAGTGCAGTATCATGCACCTCACATTGCACATTACTATTGATGTAATTGATGTTGTTTTCGTCAAATAACAGAGAAGATTGCTTAAGATCACATATATTTTCTGGAATGGATTAATTATTGCTTCACTGTATATAAACTTCACACACAATGTTGTGTTCAATGCATGTAAATTCACAGAAGGATGTTATACTTGGTAAAATACATACAAGCATGTCATATGTATACTACCATCAATAGTGGTCATTCTCAATACTACCATAAGTGTTTTTTTACTGTCATTATTGTTATGTATGTTATCAATGTCATTATTGCTTTTACATGATCCTATATTTAAGATGTTTTATGTAAGATTTTTTTCATCTCCCAGCCTCAAAACGAAGTTCTCTTCTCCTCTATACATATAACACCACTAGCTGTAGTTATGTATTAATACAACAGTTGTATATTTCTCCTACACATGTCACAATAACAGTTTTGATTCTTTAAAAATTAATGTTGTACATGTAGCATCATGTGATTCAAATTGCACACCTATCAATGCACAGTAACATCCACTGCAAAATGATTTTAAAATGTTATTTTTATGCTGTAAGTAGAATATTAGAGAAGGGGAACAAGATGAGGCAATGATGTGATTATTAAAACAAAACATTAAAGAGTTACAATGAATTTTGACAGATAACAGAGTATGTAATAACATGGAATAAATCGTAGAATAAAACGACATTACGTAATGTTTGAATGTAGTTCCAGAGCAGTCTCTATCACAATGAAAATAGTCAGATACATAAAGAATACAACAATACAAATTACATTTTAGTGGATCATTCATAAAACATAGAATAAATTCTTCCTAGCATGTTTTGTAGCTTTAATAAAAATGTACTTCGTTTCAGTAAAACGACCTTTTCGAAAATGTGTCTGGCATATGGGACAATGCTTTGTAATTACATAATCAAACTCATGTTCTAATTGTATTCTGTTATTTGTTTTTTGAATTACATTAGTTTTAAACTATGTACCATCGATATAACTGAGTTTTACTTGTTTTAACTACTTTCAAATCATATCTGTTTTAAAGATGTCAACAACAATGATGTTGCAGAATTTTTGCCATATTAAGAGAATATAATAGTTTTAAACATTCCTACCAACTACATTACCTACTTGAGGTATAATGTATACAATGTGTAGGTTTATTTCATGACCACACTTCCCGAAGTGTAGCATTACTGTTATTGCCCATATTTGGCTATGCTTAGGATTGTTGTTGACATGCTATTATCTTTCCAGTTAATTCATGCCAGTGAGAAACTGCGTAACAAAGTTTTCAAAGAGGCAGTAAGGTTCTAGCTGTTCCTGGAATAACTGTTTCATATTAAAAATTAATGTGGGCAATTATATTTCCTATACACCATTCACTGTAGCCACCTAGTGGTGGAACATGTACATTTTGTAATGTGCTGTACGAAGGGAACCAGTTTGGTTTTTGATGTTGAATAAGACAGATACTTAGTATCGTACAGTACAGACCTGGCTCCAAGTGATTTTCACATGTTTGGACCCTTAACGGAAGCACTACAGGGAAGAAGATTTGAAAGTGATGAAGGCGTCATTGCTGCGGTGCAAAATTGGTTACAGATGCAACCGAAAAACGTAATTTTTGATGAAATAAAAAAAAACTCGTAAAACATCGGGAAAACTGCATTGAAGTCCAGGGAGGTTACGTAGAGAAATAACGCATGTTTCAGTTTTCTATCATCAGAATAAGTGCAGCTTTTCACAAATGTGCCTTTACTTTTTGAATTCCCGTCGTATACCTGTATATAGATGATTTTGTAAATAAGCTTTACCTATAATGTACTTTTAAAGATGTAACAAGGGATGGCTTTTCTGACAGTGCATACGTGTGAATAGTGAGTTTCGGCATTAACATCTGTTTATAAATAACTGTTTAACCATGGGTAATGCCACGGTCCAAGCTAGTAACATATGTAATTATACTAACCCCCTAAGACATCCCCCCCACTGGTAAAAGCACAAATCGCACTCTGGATAATGCTGTTAAAGTGTTCATGAGTAATAATAGAAAGAATATAGTGACGGAAACAACAGTGTATTATTGATCCAAACACGGTTGCAGAACCACTGAAAGACTTTTTGTCAGAAGTAATACAATAATACACCGACGGAAAAAATCGCAACACCAAGAAGGAGTTGTGCGACGTAAACGAAAGTTGGTAGGCGTTTTTCAACGTCTGAAGGATGACGTGTATTCAAATTTTGTGTCAGTCGCAGAAGAGTGGCGCTAGTAGCATCACTATGAGGATGTAAATCAGGTTTGCAAGTTATCTTTGAGACTGGATGTGGTGAGTTGATGTTAGTCAAGAATGCCTTTAAATGACAAAGACGCCATTATCAGCACCTTATAAGTTTAAACAAGGTCGTGAAATAGGGCTACGAGAAGCTGGGTGTTCCTTTTGCGATCATGTGGAATGACTTGGCAGGAATGTAGCCGCTGTACATGAGTGCTGGCAGTGGTGGTCACGAGAATGTACAGTCGCAAGAAGACTGTACTCCGGACAGCCAAGTGGTACTACATTGAGGGAAGATCACCATGTTCAGCATATGGTACTGGCGGGTCGTACTGCATCTGGAGCAGCAATCTGAACAGCATTTGGCACCACAGTGACACAACGAACTGTTACAAATAGGTGACTTCAAGGATAGCCCCGAGAAGTCGCCTTGTAGCGTGCATTCCATTGACCCTAAACCACCGTCATTTGTGGTTTCAGTGGTGTCAAGCGAGAGCTCATTTTGAGGGCAGGGTGAAGGTCTGTTGTGTTTCCTGAGAAAGCAGTTTCTGCCTCGGTACCAGTGATGATTGTGTGTTGATTAGAAGAAGGCCATTTGAGGGACAGCAAACCTGTCTGTGTGCTAGACACACTGGACCTATACCAAGAGTTATGGTCTGGGATGCGATTTCGTATGACAGCGGAAGCACTCTTGTGGTTATCCCACCCACTGACTGCAAAACTGTGCAGCAATCCGTCATTCGACCTGTTGTGCTGCCATTCATGTACAGCATGCCACGAGGTGTTTTCCAACAGGGTAACACTTGTTCACATACAACAGTTGTAATCCAGTATGTTCTATGGATTGGATGCTCTATGTTGCCTTGGCCTGCTCGATCACCAGATCTTGTCTCCAATTGAGCACACACTGCACATCACCAGATGACAGGTCCATCGTCATCCACAAACAGCATTAACCATCCCCAAACTGACTGACCAAGTGAAACAGGCATGGAACTGTAACCCACAAACCGACATCTAGTACCTGTACAATACAATGCATAAACATTTGTATGCTTACGTTCAACATTCTGATGGTTACACTAGTTAAGAATGTACCAGCATTTCACATTTGCAATGGCTTACCTCACGTTTACATTAAACTGTGATCTTGCAATGTTACTCACTTAAATATTTTTTTACATCAGTGTACTTACATTTGAATGTGACAGTCTTCTTATTCTACCAGGGGGTGATGACTGATCTCTGATGACACTTAATGATGTTAATCAAGCAATGTAATACCATGATGATGGCTTTCATACCCTGACAGAAGGAGGAGGTAAGCCACAGCTTGGACTGGTGTTGGTGTTCACACAAGTGGGATAACGTCCCAACATTTATTCTTCATCCAATTGATCTAAAGAAGTGGGGAACTTGAAGACAGCCATTTTGGTTATAAATTATGGTAAATAAATGTTGTATGACTAGGGCCTCCCGTCAGGTAGACCGTTCGCTGGATGCAAGTCTTTCGATTTGACGCCACTTCGGCGACTTGCGAGTCGATAGGGATGAAATGATGATGATTAGGACAACACAACACCCAGACCCTGAGCGAAGAAAAATCTCCGACCCAGCTGGGAAACGAACCTTGGACCTTAGGATTGACATTCTGTCGCGCTGACCACTCAGCTACCTGGGGCGGACATAAATTACGGTAATTAATATAATGCTAAAAGCTTCCGACAGCCATTTTATTACAGTGGGTTATAAATAAACTTATGTAAGCTTAACGTAAGGGCACAAGTTCGTTACTCAGTGAGGGGGTAGGTGGAAGACAGTGACTTGAAACATCCAGATCTTAAATAAATATCCGGTAGGAACGAGAATGAGCAGTTTGTTTAATAAGAGAAGAAAGGACCCCTTGCCCCAGGGAGTGGGACGTGTGACTTGACATGTGCAGTTGGAGGGGAGGGGGCTGACCTTGAAACTGACAGGTGGTGTTTGTTTTTTTAAGGACCCTAAATCGGTATGGTTAACAGTCTTCCTCCTTCCCCTGTTTTCCAGACCCACATAAAACAGGGGTGGTGTTTGAATCTATGTCCAATGATCCTGATCGAGGCAGTGATTTTTATAAATCACATGGACTGAATGACGACGTGGCTCCTCTGACGACACCTTCCATCATTGTTGTCCAGCTGTGGCAGTGCTACGTTTTAAATAGTTTCTAAATCTGCATGACTTTAAACAGTCACTCACCTCGTCTGCCCTACGTGGGAAATACATGATATCTAGTTTGTGTTGGTCGTATCACTCTAGGGAAACTGATTTACCTGCATGCACCATATCTTTTTTTCGTGTAGGGTCTAAATGTTAAGTCATAGTAACATAATTTTTTATACCCCCTATTGCGAAACAGATATTCGTCAATAGCTTCACTGAACATTATTGGCTATCGAGTAGTAGACATTACATTGCGTACCAACAGGGCTAATATTCATTTACCTTCGTGTATTTACTTTCCAGTGTTATACAAGACGTTATCTGCGCTTGAAGCGTTCGTCTTCCGTAATGTTTCCCAACTGTTACTCGTATTTGTTGAGGATGCCACTATCTACAATGGGGCAACTTCCGGGAAGAGTCTCAGTGTAGGAAATACCACAGATATACTGGGCAGGGATGTCTGGGCACGTGTCACGGCTTGCATAATCGCCACTTACTGTTTATATACACGAGGAGCTCCAAGTTTACTCATGGTGACTTGTTTACATTCAACTCTCTCAGTTGCCCCTCAACGCCAGGAATGCCTTTTTCTATGTCCCCCATTCGGAAGTCTGTGCGACGGTCAAACGACAGTATGCCTGTATTATGCTCCTACGTGGATACCTCTTAAGCGCGAAAATTAAAACTTCAGCTTCCCTTTTCTGTCTTCTAATATTTCACTAGAATGGTTGACGAATACCTGAATGCAAGCAAACCTTCAACCTACTTAGCGGCGATTTTATGTAGGGCTAGAATTTTCTCGAGTTCTCGACAACATCGTTCGGTAACATAACGACGGTGGGAGCTGGTGTATGTTCTGTACATCGATCTTTTCATAGACGCACGAATTTCTACTAGACCCGCGAATTTCTACTAATGACCTGTTTGGTGGCGATACGTTTAACTTCAACCCTCCTTCCTTCAATTCGGATTCGGCATAAATGGAAACAAATTGTTCTTATAGCTTACCAAAGGAGCCATCCCGGCATATACCTTTAGAGATTTAGAGAAACCTAAATCTCAATGGTCCGACAAGAAGCTGAACCACCACTCTCCCGAATGCGAGTCTAGTGTCTTACCACTACCTCACCTCTGGTTTCTTGGAAATTTTTAACATTATTTGTGAAAATTATTGTCTGAATCCTCATTGCAGCCTCTCATTCACAAAAATATAAAGTAAGGTAGCTCATCAAGCAGAGGCCTTTGGTGGTCACATCATTCCTGCGGGCTGGACGAAATCGATACGTCGCACCAGTACTGAGTCCCACATGACGAGATCAGCCTCCCATGTTCGTATCAGTATTCAGAACATCATATTCCAGCTTACACTGTCGAAGACGTCCTTTACGACAGCAAACTCTTATTTCCTTGTACTTCCTTACATTATTAAGCCCGTCATCAGAATTCCACTCGGATGCTGCAACCCTATCGGAAGTCATTCTGTTTTTATTTTTGTTCTTTTACACGCTATTACGTGTAGTTAGTTATTGCCTAGAATGAGCTATCAGAGTGATCAACTGATAGCTCTCTCATTACTCCTTTTTTAACACTATGAGTACTAGTGGCGTCTGCCTGAAACCACCATTTTATTTTATTTTATTTATTTCGTTATTTATTTGAAGTACCAGTGCCTTTCGCGTGGTACGATCGATGCTACTGCGAGCCAGAGACATCTGGTGGTACACTGATCTATTTCTAAGAATGTAGTCCATTGTAGCGGTCACTTATAACGATGAAAGCAACAGAGATTGTACTACGTGATTGTAGGAGATTGTAAAAAGTGTTTTTTTATAGGTACCATATTGAGGAGATGTAACGTAAATTCACTTTGTACTACTGTGGCTTAGAAATTAAATCACTGGGGCAATACAGAGGTTTGATGCAAAGTTTATTAAATTATAGGCCCATTTTTGGTTGTTATTTAAGACAAGAATTTGCTTAGATATTATAAGTTCATGAAAGTTTCGAATTGTGCGTTTGTGAGTAGGATAATTCGAATTTGCTTTCACATGTATCACATGAAAACATGGGTGGCTGCACACTGTATGTCCTAGTGGTCCCAAAGTGAAACCACTTCCATAAAACAGTTGAGTATTTTCATTTTGCCGGTTCCTTCTTTTATTCGTTGTTTACTATGATAATAAAGGCTGAAACATAGTGGCAGTTAAAAATCGTGTGCCGGACCGAACTCGAACCCGGCATTCGCCTTACGTGAGCAAGTGCTCTGCCGACTGAACTACCCACGCACGACTCACGACCCTCCCCATAGCTTTAATTCTGCCAGTGCCTCGCTTCCTACCTTCCAGACTTGCAGCAAGAGCACTTGCCCGCGAAAAGCAAATGTCCCGAGTTCGAGTCCCGGCCCGGCATACGTTTTTAATCTGCCAGTAGTTTCACATCAGCGCACACACCGCTGCAGAGTGAAAATTTCATTCTGGATAAAAAAGGTTAATAATATTAATAATTTTAAAGTTGTATTTTTTTCTTATTGATGGAACTCAATAGGTTAATGACGCTACTTTCTGCAAATGTGGTGGCAAATCTGTTTTATAACTGTTGGAGAGGAGATCAAATAATCTTATATTGCCACTAATTAGTGACGCCGAAAGCATCTCAGTGACTGATTCTGATTCGTCTAGTGTCAAACTGCTCAAAGCTCTCTCAAAGTCCGACAGCGTTACTGGATCATCTCTTTCTTTCACAATAGTTAGTAGGTTCTCCTCTGTCAGATTTCGAAACAGCCGCTCGCCACTGTATACATATTGGATACTTTTATGTTCATTACCTGTCGTTCCTTCTGCACTTATTATAATATCTCATCTTTAAATTGTTGGTTAACACTATTACTATTTACTTCCACGAAATGACTTGTAATCTACCTACACCACCATTAGTTTTCTGTAAGTTCTATTCTTTCCCAGCGTTTGTACAGGATTTTCTCACCTGTTCTGGGATTACTTTATTTTCATTTCGTGCTAATCTTCTTTCTGCGTTTCATACACTGTTGGTTTTTCCACTCTCGTCTAGTTTGAGTCTGTGCTACGTTCCTAATGACCTCGTCGTCTACAGGGCATTAAAGCGTCATTTTTCCTTCGTTCGTATTTGTCTCCATCGGTACGTTCTTGTATTTCCTTTTTCCTTCTTTTATAAACCGGAGATTCCTCATAGTACATGTCCGGGGCCTTAATCACTGGTCACCTCACTCGGCCTCAAAATAAGAGAAAATTTCAGTGGTGAATTTCGTGACCTGAATGCCTGGCTTCAGGGGCAGCGAGCGTGACGTCAGTATGTTACGGTTCTGGAAGACAGCGGGACACGGGAAACAGGTTCTCGTGTATCCTTAGACCGGTCTGACGTTGCCTGCGTAAAGAGCTGTGGCTGAAACGTGTGCAGTTTGCAGGAAGAGCATGCTCGCAGGGAATAAGTTGGTGTTCATCAGTGTAACAAATATATATGGGTGATCAGAATTCGTCTTTCGTATCTCAATCGTAAACCTACCAACACTATGATTAGAAAACGCAAGTTTAGGCAATATAAATCATTAAAATAAGCAGACAAAAAGCCATTATAAATAGCTGAAACAGGAAATAAAAAGTAATATAGAAAAAAAACCTTTACATTGTTCATATTCATTTAATAGGTTGTGCTGTTCAGAAAATCACACGAACAGGCTATTTATGTTAACATCATATTGTATAATATTTTTAAAGTATCTCTGAAGTTTTAAACATATTGCTAACTGTACTTGACAGATAAATGGAAACGTTTCTTGCAAGCCCATGCACTTGACAACAAAATGCTTTTTTTTTAATTTTTTGTAGTCGTGTTGTCTCTTGTCAGATAATTCATTTTGCATCTGAAAAAGTCCGATCGACATCTGCAGAGGTTATTGGAGTAAATCTAAAACAATGAACTATTGTAGGGTCCATTTCCACTGCAATTGAATTGTCACCGCCGGCCGCGGTGGCCGTGCGGTTCTGGCGCTGCAGTCCGGAACCGCGGGACTGCTACGGTCGCAGGTTCGAATCCTGCCTCGGGCATGGGTGTGTGTGATGTCCTTAGGTTAGTTAGGTTTAAGTAGTTCTAAGTTCTAGGGGACTTATGACCTAAGATGTTGAGTCCCATAGTGATCACAAGGGAACCTCCCCATCGCACCCCCCTCAGATTTAGTTATAAGTTGGCAGAGTGGATAGGCCTTGAAAAACTGAACACAGATCAATCGAGAAAACAGGAAGAAGTTGTGTGGAACTATGAAAAAATAAGCAAAATATACAAACTGAGTAGTCCATGTGCATGATATGTAACTACAAGGGTCCTGTGCGGTCAGCAGTGCCGTGGTCCTGTGGTTAGTGTGAGCAGCTGCGGAACGAGAGGTCCTTGGTTCAAGTATTCCCTCGAGTGAAAATTTTAATTTTTTGTTTTCAGACAATTTTTATCAGTCCGTCTGTCCGTCCGATGCGATCACTTTTTTGGGAGTGATAATCACATCCACAAGAAAACCTAAATCGGGCAAGGTAGAAGAATCTTTTTACCCATTCGCCAAGTGTACAAGTTAGGTGGGTCGACAACATATTAGTGTCATGTGACGCACATGCAATAACCAGTATCGTATGGAATATATCAGAGGTATTTTCCTGTGGAGGAATCGGTTGACCTATGACCTTGCGATCAAATGTTTTCGGTTCCCATTGGAGAGGCACGTCCTTTCGTCTACTAATCGCACGGTTTTGCGGTACGTTCGCAAAACACAGACACTAAACTTATTACAGTGATCAAAGATATCAATGAACGAACGGACAGATCATAACTTTGAGAAAATAAAGACAGAAAATTTTTCACTCGAGGGACGACTTGAACCAAGGGCCTCTCGTTCTGCAGCTGCTCACGCTAACCACGGGACCACGATGCTCCTGAACTCTCAATCTCCTAGTTGTTGCCTATGTTGCGCAAGGACTACTCAGTTTGTACATTTTGCTTATTTTTTTCGTAGTTCCATACAGCTTCTTCCTGTTTTCTCGATTGATCTGTGTTCAGTTTTTCAAGGCCTATCCGCTCTGCCAACTTATAACTAAATCTGAGGGGGGTGCGATGGGGATGTTCCCTTGTCAGAGCCATTTGAACCATTTTTTTGAATTGTCACCCTGAAGAATTTTTGAAATGTTAGTAAGGTTGTCAAGATCAGGATTTTTCGAAAACGCCATGTTACATTTTTCCCTAATTACTTTACTACATTGCCCTAGCTCACCCTCCAATCTTTGTACTACGTCTTCAGCTGTAATGAGTTGGTAAATAACAGCGCTGTAGTTAAATTGTTAACTTTTTACAGACACACTGTTGTAAGCAGGAAAGCCTTTACTGACTCACCTTCTGAAGGATCTAATGGTCCAACGATGACACTGGCAATAAAATAACCCGTAGGATTAGTTGACACGCCATGTAAAATGCAGATCTTGTTACTCTTTACTTCTTCTTGAATTATTTTCATTACTTCTGGTAACATTCACTTACGTAAATTTTCGTAGATCTGAATCACTGAGCACAGATTCGTCTGCTTCTTCGTCACATTCACTTAAGTAATATTTTCGTAAACCTGGCTCACTGAGCGCAGATACGTCCGTATACTTCTTCAAAAACTATCGTAATGTAGCGTTCTGTAATCACCACAAAGGGATTCCGGCATTAATAAAAGCTTTGCGTAAGGCCAGCGCAAACTACGATTTTCGACTCGATGCTGCAGCGGCCGTTGGAAGCAAAGAAATCTTATTAGCAGTAGCCTTGGAAAGTCGTGTATGTGTTTGTGTACAGATATTCGTAGTTCACTGACTGTCCACACTGCCTATTTTGGACTAAGTATTTTACCGGCATCACAAAATACGTCGGACCCGTAAGTATTAATCTAGCTTTGCAGTTTACTGCCCAAAGGAACACTCGGTTTCGGCATGTTAGCATGGTGAAGACGTTTTGATTTACTCCACATCCATGAGCATCTCTTGGGATCTGTGCAAGGTAAATTTGCATATTTGGCTTTCTTTATAAATATTTATAGTGTATTCATCCTGGAGGATCTCCTCGAAATGGATCTATTGGCACGAAAACTACATTTCATCTAATCTAAACAAGCTGCGGCGTCTTGCACAACAATGTTGAAATGAGGTAGGGAGCTGCTGTTGAGTGGAAAGTACTGAGCCATGATGAATTTATTAATGTTCCTAAAAACACTAATGAATTTATTTTTAAAAGGCAAAAATTCAAGACTAACGTTAACATATTGCTTCCAGAATTGAAAAGACTTAATTTTCAATAACACTACTAATAGCAAAAACCGGAAAACGGCAACAGTATAAAATCACTTCCTTTCAGTAGAGAATATTAAATGAAGCAAAAATCAAAACGCCATTGCCTTCGAAGTAGCCAAAATGAATGACAAATGTGGTTCAAATTTATGATGATAGAGGCAGTGGCAGAGACAACGCCAGTAGCAATAATTCCTCCTCCTCCACTAGCATAGGACGGCGGTTGCCGCTACCACACTACTAGAAACCTTCATTAAAAATTTCTATCATGGTACACAGGAATCTTTAACTAGACCACAGTCAACAAGAGATACAATCACCTATCCTGTAACAGAGAGCCAACTCGTTAATTATTCAGTAAAAATTAAACATACTACAAATGCAGAAAAGTACGAACGTCACTCGACTACTGAGGCATAAAATTTTTCTTTATTTTTTTTAGTAGATGCAAACAATTTAGTAAGCAGCTCGAGCTCGTGATGCTAGCCAGCAGGTAACTATAGATAGGCATCAGAATAAACAATTTTCACTGGCTATAAAGTACTATTCGTAAATTAGAAGAATTACGTCTACATTCTATACCCTTAGATTCTAAACTCAGTTTGGAATAGTGACAGTCACAAGCCCACACACATTTACAGAACTGAACTAACAAGGGGAGGACGCCAATTGTGAAATTCAGATTCGATTCATACTGCGCATAATAAAAGCTCATGGCCAGCGGTTTAATGTGCCAAAGCACCAAGATGCACTTCTCAGCCGTTGTCGAGAAAATCGACAGTTAAAAGAAACCGTTGCGGTGAAATACTCTCTACGAATAATAATTTTCTACAGCCTCATAGCGCAGGGGTAAGCGCTGGGGTTCATAATTCGAAGGTCGCCGGATCGAATCTCGCGCCATGCAATATTTTTTATTATTAGTTTTTTGCAATTCAAATATATATATATATATATAAAGCTGTCCCGTCCGCACTGATTTTCGACGATGTTGCGCTAGGGACCGCATCTACCTTCTTTCGAAGTTAGCAGGCAACTACGCTGTTATGGGGCGGCTCGTTTCGGCCCATTCAACATCTGTCCTTCAAGTGTAACGAGCGAGTAACGGAGTTTATATTTCATACCTGCCACAGCAAGTTTGTGTTCGTGGGGTCTCTATTCTAATTCGAACGTTTGACTTACGCTATACGTATTCGTTTCTACGTCTTCCGTTAACTATACGTGGTTAACATTATGAAGACAATTAATAACATTTGTGAAATACAACTTTGTTTGCGGAAAACATAATGATGTTCGAAGTCGCCAGTTTTTCCACGACAAACGACTTGCAACAACTTATTGTATGCATAATTGTTGCAACTGATTGCCGGGAATTATATATATATATATATATATATATATATATATATATATATATATATATATATATATATATATATTACAAAAAACAAATACTAAAAAAAAGTTGCATGGAGCGAGATTCGATCCGGCGACCTTCGGACCACGAACCCGAGCGCTTACCGCTGCACCACCACGCTGTAGAAAATTACTAATCGTAGAGAGTATTTCACCGCAACGGTTTCTTTTAACTGTCGATTTTCTCGACAACGGCTGAGAAGTGCATCTTGCTTTGCCACATTACACCTCTGGCCATGAGCTTTTATTATGCGCAGTATGAATCGGATCTGAATTTCACAATTGGCGGCCTCCCCTTGTAAGTAGTATCAGGCAAAACCTTCATACATGAAACACTTACATATATATATATATATATATATATATATATATATATATATATATACGGTGTCCCAGCTATCTTGTCCACCCAAAATATCTCTGGAACAATAACAGCTATTGGAAAACGACTTTCACCGGTATCAATGTAGGGCGTGAACCCCATGCTGCCCGTAATCGCGCAGCAGACCGTATTATTCGTTTCGGACCTCTTGACAAGTATGGAAGTGTGATTACGCATGTCAATCACATCGCGATTACGGGCAGCATGGGGTTCACGCCTGAGCCTCAGGACGTGCGCTAGCAGCGCATGTAGGGTGTTTCAAGCGTCAACTTCGCGTCTTAATATCTCGGGATGTAATGGGAATATTGCGATGCAATCAACGCCATTGTGTATGTGCTTTGTCATGCTATGGATTGCTGAAGAAAAAATATAGGTCCATTTAAAAAAAACATAAGTTTGTGTTAAAAAACACATATGCTTTCGTTTTAGAATGCTTCCAAATATGTACATTCATGGGCCCCAGCCCTACATTGATACCGGTGAAAGTCGTTTTCCAAAAGCTGTTATTGTTCCAGAGATATTTTGGGTGGACAAGATAGCTGGGACACCCTGGATATAACAACGGGTACGGCGTCAAATTAGCCACCACGCGACACCAAGTGACGTGCACACTAATTGGATGCTTACCGTGATTTAGCCGGCCGGTGTTGGCGAGCGGTTCTAGGCGCTTCAGTCTGGAACCGCGCGACCGCTACGGTCGCAGGTTCGAATCCTGCCTCGGGCATGGATGTGTGTGGTGTCCTTAGGTTAGTTAGGTTTAAGTAGTTCGAAGTTCTAGGGGACTGATGACCTCAGATGTTGAGTCCCATAGTGCTCAGAGCCATTTGAACCATTTCTTACCGTGATTTGTCATAAAATCCAACGCCCATTGACAAAAACTTGCTTAGACAGCGCCGAGAGAAAGATGTAACGAAGATTACTCGTATTCGGAAACCAACGGGTATCATCCAGCAGATGCCACCCCGTTCAGTACTTGCGAAAGTCGGACCGGACTCCAACTCAGCACAACAAGGACACAAACTGCTTGCTAATTCAATAGCAGAGGACAGGGCGAATACTGTGCGTCCTTTCGAAGTAGCTTTTGACGAGCAATGGTCACGGCTGCCACCAACACTCGGCCCCGCCAAACCCGCAGTGAGCAAAGGCACCACTCTTGCCGGCGGGCCACGGCAGACGCTTGGCCACAACACACTGCCTCGCTTGCGCTCTCCGCCGCCCGTGTCACACTCTCCACTTCTCCAGGTCGCCGCCGCCCTTACCTACCTTCTCCTCCGACCTGCCCTGCGCTTCGTGCGCTCTTGCTGCCAGAGGGATTCCAAATCCGCGGGAATTACGCGAAATTAAGCGCGGGCGTACGGCACAAATGTCGCAATTAAAACTGATAGAAAGAGAGATTTAGAACAACGAAACCATTTTTCAGTTGCGGAACCCATTGTTACCTTTGAAAGAGGTATGATCCGACAGGCCGCAGTAACCGAGCGGTTCTAGGCGCTTCAGTCTGGAACCGCGCGACCGCTACGAACGCAGGTTCGAATCCTGCCACGAGCATGGATGTGTGTGATGTCCTTAGGTTAGTTAGGTTTAAGTAGTTCTAAGTTCTAGGTGACTGATGACCTCTGATGTTAAGTTCCATAGTGCTCAGAGCCATTTGAACCATAAGCGATAATTAAAACCCTTACCCATTGTTACTTCTTTTTATGGTGACACTCATTGTTTTAATTATTGTTATTATTATTCATTTTCTACTATTCCCCTTTAAGAGAGCAATTGAACTCTCTTTTCGTCTTTTCTGTTCTTCCCAAAACCTCTTCATTAATTCACTGTGTTTTTTTCTTCCTTTTCTCTGTCAGTTTTTCCCTGTTTATTTTCTTGAAACTAGTCCAACTTTCTTATTTGTGATTTTATTCCTGAGCTGTTTTCTATCGTTAATTTCCAATCGTTTTAAGGCTTCTTGTGTTTCTCCATGTAACTGAACTTTTATTAGTGAGTCTCTTGTCATCCATCCTATACAGGTATCCGTAGAACTGCAGGCGTCTTTTCTTAAAGTTACCTGTGATGATGTGTGTGTTTTCGTAGAGTTGCTCTGTAGCTTGTATAACCCAAGTTTGATCTCGGGAACAGCGCGATGAAGTTTTCGAAGAATTTTCCGGTTTCCCGATATCACGATTTTTTTGTTTTCCCCATAATTAGTGTGGTTTCTGTCGAATACAAGGCTTCTGGTAAAAACGAGCGTAGTTTTGCATTACGAGATACTGCTATTCTGTTGTAGTAATTCCATGCCAGTTTGTACGCCTTTCTCAGTTTCAATATTCTTTCTGTGTTGGAGACTGCTTTTTGTCCTGTGGATTGGGTAGATGGTTTCCGCTAAGTACTTGAAGTAAGTGACCGGTGGGATTTTTCCGTACTGTGTTTTCAGTGGGAGTTTTCCTGCTCATTTGGTATCCGTATACTGAGGTTTTTCATAGGAAATTTATTGGCCGCCTTTACTGGAGATTTCATGCAGATTATCCAATGGTAGTTTGACTTAAACCTCATCGTTCAATAATATATTCAAGTCACTGCAAAGGTCAAGCATTTCACAGTGACTCTTTTTTCTTTCTGTTTTCAAATTTGGAAAAGTTACCTCTGACGTGATTTTCGCATTCTCTGTTAATTTTTTTCCAATGCAGTGTTGAACAAGAGTGGCAATTATCCATTTTTTCACAAACTCCTGTGTGAATTTCGAATGAGTTTGAGAGTTCTCCCAGGATTTTCACATCTGACGTGATTCCCGAAAGTGTTTCCCAGATGATGGCCCTCGTCTTTCCATCGACTCCTATTCCTCCTAGGCTATTGAACAGGGTATGTCTGTCAACAGAATCGTAAGCTTTTTTGAAATCCACGAATGTGGCTGGAGTGTTTCGGCATGATATGACATCCAGAATAGTTTTTGAGGCTCCAGATCTGTTCAGTATTCCCTTTCCTGAATCTCGCCTGAGACTAGCTAATCTGTAGGTTTGCTAGCGGCTCGTGTTGGTTCAGTAAAACTCTAGAGAAAATTTTATAAGTTACGGTAAAAAGTGAGATTTCTCTTTGACTGATCAGATCTGTTTTGTCTCCTTTGCCATGGAGCGGGTGTAACAAGGCACTCTTTCATTCTTTAGGGATTTTCTCCCTTTTCCAGAGTTCTGATATTATTTTGTGAAATATGGTGTTGTTTCTGTGGTCCAATTTCCAATGATTCCATTTTCACCAGGTGCTCTAATTTTTTTTTCAGTGATTCCATTATGTACATTGTATCTTCTAGTGAGGATGGAAGCATATATTATTTCGTAGTGGTTTTCCAAATAAAAGTTGTTCAGATGGCGCTTCGCCATTTTGAGAGTGTTGTACCCGGAGGATAGTATACCTAGAAACACATGACGTTTGCTGTTCGGTGTTCTAGGCTAGTGACCGATTTTAAAATCGCATGAAGGAACAATTGGTGAAGACCGCCTTGTGCAGTTTCCAGCATGATCTGCTGTTTTTCTCGTCGTGGAACATGAGGTTGCGTTTTGTGCAGCGCTTGTAAATATTACAAGTTCTACATAGTTAATTGGTGTATATTATATTAAACTATTTAGAGGATACTGTTCATTCTTCAGTTACAGAGGTTTATGGTGAGTAAAATACTGTATATTTTTAAAATCAGTTACATGACGTGTGGACGGTTAAGCCATAATTACTTTCGTGTTATTTGGCCTCTAGAGTTTGTACAGCCATCGAAAACACATGTTTACATAGAATACATGACTGCACATGCATATTTACAGAATGGAAAGCTCAAACCATCAATTTTTTCCTACCACAAATATCTAACAAATAATATGACAAGTAAATTAGACATTTTTATGTTATGAATCCACACTATTTCTTAAATTGGCAATAAGCGACATAGAATTCTGTTAAAATCTACAGATTTTTCTTATACTCTCAAAGAAATTCATAATCACTTTACAAAGGCTGAAGTCTTTAGAAATAAAATCAGAAGACGCTGACTGAGGGAGGAGATAACCCACATTCGTCAAAGTCTTAAAAAATTCTGGTCTTTCACTGTCAAATTTGGAACACGAAAGTAAGATGTGGTTTGCATCAGCTTCTGACTCATAACCACACTCACATACGGGGTAATCATAAATGTTGATACTATACAGATGCACAGGAAACCAAGCGTCTTCGTAAATCACCGTCTTGTAGGAATTTGAGGTTTTAATGCCGCATAACACCCACCTTTCGTTTACTGTGACACATGCTACATCTCTTTTGCCGTAGCTGATTTTTTTTCTTTTGAATCATCATTCTTCCGAGTGGTTTGATGCGACCAGCCACGAAGTCCTCTCCTGTGCCAACCTCTTCATCTCAGAGTCACACTTGCAACCTACGTTCTCAATTATTTGCTGGATGTATTCCAGTCTCCGTCTTCCTCTACAGTTTTTACCCTCTACAGCTCCCTTTAGTGCCATGAAAGTTATCCCCTGATGCCTTAACAGATGTCCTATCATCCTGTCCCTTCTTCTTGTCAGTGTTTTCCACGTATTCCTTTCCTCCCCGATTCTGCACAGAATCTCCTCGTTTCTTATTTTATCAGTCCACTTAATTTTCAACATTCGTCTCTAGCGCCACATTTCAAATGGTTCGATTCTCTTCTGTTCCGGTTTTCCCACAATCCATGTTTCACTACCATACAATCCTGTGCTCCAAATGTAAATTCTCAGAAATTTCTTCCTCGAATTAAGGTATGTTTGAATGTTTGATATCAGCAGACTTCTTCTCCTGCCCAGGAACGCTATCTTCGCCAGTGCAAGTCTATCATTTAGGTCCTCCTCATCCCGTCCGTCATCGGTTAATTTGCTGCTTAGATAGCAGAATTACTTCACTTCATATATTTCATGACCATCAATCCTGGTGTCAAGTTCCTCGCTGTTCTCATTTCTGCTACTTCTCATTATTTTCGTCTTTCTTCGATTTACTCTCAATCCATGTTCTGCACCCAGTAGACTATTCATTCCATTCAATAGATCGTGTAATTCTTCTTCACTTTCACCAAGGATAGCAATATCATCAGCGAATCGTATAATTGAGATCCTTCCACCTTGAATTTTAATTCCTCTCCTGAACAATTCTTTTATTTTCATCATAGATTCTCTATATACAGGGTGAGTCACTAACTATTGCCACCAAGAATAACTCCGAAAGTATGATAGGAGCTGAAAAGTTTGGGGGACAAATGTTGCATGGAACAACGGAAGCCATATTATGTCGTTGGTTTTTTTGTTGTTGCTAGGTGGGGTCGC